>NW_024104458.1:342310-582310 GCF_003945595.2 Pipra filicauda | reverse complement strand
CAACCTCTGAGATGTCCTTTATAAGGTACCTCCTAATAAAGACAACTGGTGACATGAGCAGAGCTGAGGGACTTGGCCTTGGGGGCAGGGGCAGGGTCTGATCCACAGCCCTGAATCAGGAGCACCCTGCAGGCCCTGAGGATGTTCTTGTAGAGGGTGAACTAGAGCAAATATCCAACTCTAGTTTCCAACCCTGCAGTTTCCTTCCAGTGCTGATCTGGGGTTACTCTGCTGTTCCGGGTTTCTCTGGTGTGTTTGGTGACTCTCCCAGCCCCCACCATCAGCCTGCCTAACACAGGTGTGCCAGAGGCAGGGAGAACATCTTGGGAAAGAAAGATCATGTGTGATGTGACACATTGTCTCCTCCTCAAAGGACACCTTGCTTCTGAAGGTCTGTGTTTCACTCAGCCTTGACAATAAAAAGGAAGAGACTCCCTGGAGGATGGGAAGCACAGACAGGTAATGGGACTATTAACAGCCAGAACCATTATTAAAACTATGATCATCATCAAGTTTATTAAAATGCCTCCAACTAAACAAATGTGTTAATAATGACAATACAAACCAGGCCACAGTGTTTGGGCTGACTCATAAGATGTCAGGCATTTTCCTTCTCCACAGCCATGGTGCTGGTCCCAGACAGCCATTTATTTCAAGCCAGTTTGCCAAAATCCTAGTGAAAACTGTTCATGAGAGCTGGGAGAGCCAGAGGGTGAGTCATGGCTGCTGTTGATACCTACAACATTTTCCTGAATGACAGTGGATGCTAGAAATAGAAAACCCAGTGGAGGAGAGACTGAAATAGAGAAATCAGCCCCAAAGCCCTGATTCATCACTTTTTTGGCCATTAGCTATGTGGGAAAAAAGTCCTTGGCCTGCACATGAATAGCCCTGTGTCCTTCCCAGTGACGCAGCCGAGCAGGAACGTTGCAGCCGACACAGAAACTCTCCATTGTGTGGGGCTGAGTTGTCTCCACAGCACTGGGTATTTTTAGAAGTGGCAGGAATATTATCTGGACACTTCAGAACTCTTGCCTGGTTCTTGTCCTGCTGGTACAAAGCAGCTGCAGCAGCACCAGGCAAAGCCACGTGGACACATCAGTGGGAAGGGAAGCGTTGTGTGATGGAGGGTTCACTTGCATAATTTCCTGGGAAGCTTCCCAATAAATCTTGTTTCCTTTAAGGAAGGTTATACTTTCCAGCACACTTTCCTGGAAAGCAGGGTGGGAGGTCCTTTTCCCTGTCCCTGGGGTCCCTGTATTTCTGTAAATATGTGCTGCACAAGAGTTTTTAAGCCTGTCCTTCTTTCCCTTGAAGTCAGTTTGGTTTCCTTTTGTTTTATTACTAGATCAGCACATTCTTCTTGGATATGCAGCAGCAATTTTTCATGGAGTCATAGGATCATAGACTGGTTTGGGTTGGAAATGACATTAATGATCAACTCCTTCCACCCCCTGCCATGGGCAGGGACACCTTCCACCAGCCCAGGTTGCTCCAAGATCCATCCAACCTGGCCTTGGACACTTACAAGGATCCAGGGGCAGCCACAGCTTCTCTGGGCAACCTGTGCCAGGGCCTCCCCACCCTCCCAGGGAAGAATTCCTTCCCAATATCCCATCTAACCCTGCCCTCTGGCAGTGGGAAGCCATTCCCCCTTGTCCTGTCCCTCTATCCCTTGTCCCCAGTCCCTCTCCAGCTCTCCTGAAGCCCCTTTAGGCCCTGGAAGGGGCTCTCAGGTCTCCCTGGATCCTTCTCTTCCCCAGGTGAACCCCACCAGCTCTCCCAGCCTGGCTCCAGAGCAGAGGGGCTCCAGCCCTTGGAGCATCTCCGTGGTCTCCTCTGGATTTGCTCCAGCAGCTCCACGTCCTTCTGAGGTTGTTCCCCAGGGCTGGAGCAGCTCTGCACGGGGGTCTCACCTGAGGGGGCAGAGAGGCAGAATCCCCCCCCTGCCCACGCTGTGGGATCAGCTCAGGGCACAGGGAGGGTTTCTTGGTGCCAAACACACACTGGGAGCCCATTCCTGGGAGCTTCTCAGCGCTGACAGTTACGGTGTCACAGTTATTCATTATCTGCATCCCTCTCCTGGGGCAGGAGTCCCCAGGGAGTCTCAGAACACCCAGCTGCAGGCCCTGGAGTTGCAGCAATTTGTTCCTGTTGAAGGCCCAACCTTTGCCTTTATTATTAGCTTGGTAATTACTTTATTGTAAAAACCCGTCACCCTTGGAAGTAATTAATTTCTTGGAACCAAGCACAACAGATGGGCCTCTAATTTATTTGAAACCACATTGGGAGCAGGGGAGTCTCTGCCTCCATGTGATAAACACAGCATTTTAACCTGACAGTTTATTCTCTTTTAGAGGTCTTAGGCTTTGCTGCTGACTCACTGGCAGGCTCAGGATGTGATCCATTTGGGAAAGGTGGCCTTGCTTTCATACCTTCTGAGCACGTTCCCCCCGGGCAGGATGTGCAGAGAGCACGATGGGAGCCACCCTGCTGGGGTGGCAGTGTGTGGCTGCTGGGTTTGTGACAGATTTATGAGGCTGCCTGGGTGCAGAGGTTCCCTGCAAACAGCTGGAGCTCCTCCTGCCTTCTGGACAAGGGGGATTTTCCCCGTGTGCCAGCCCTGCTCCAGCCCCCCTGTCGCTTCCCCTCTGCCCCATAAACGCTGCCCTGCAGGGCTGGCAGGGGGCTGTTTCTCATCTCCTCCATGGCAAAGGTTTCCATTCATACTAGAAGCTGCCCATCTGTTCTCTGGCTTTGCTGAGTCCTAAATTTGCCTTTCTGCAGCTCAAAAGCACAGCTGAGCTCTTGAATGTTGGGTTGAGAATAACCAGACAGCTGAGAGAGAGCAAAGCCCCCAGCAAGGGGATGAAGCAAGAGCAGGAGAGCTTGTGCTGCACCAAAACAAGGTAGGGAGCAGGGTGGAGGCACCTTGGGCTGGTTGGTCTTGACCAAAATCTGCCTGGGAATGAGCCAGTGAGGGAATAAACCCCAATTCCCATGCATGGAGAAAAGAGGTCCAGCACTCAGGGATCTCCTGTCCCCGTGGGGATGAAGCTCATCTCTCTGCTTTGCAATTTTGGCACCCCCAGGGCAGCTCAGCTGGAGAAACAGTGACTCCATAACCCCAAAAAAGTTGTTTGAAAGATTCCAGAAACACCTGTAGAAATTTCCAAGGAAAATTACAGCGAAAATACCTACTTTTTTTTCCTTTGGTCTGTGGAAAAACATCTTGCCCTCCCAAATTTTTCAGCATTTCTGCAGAAATCAGACCTCTTCCTGGAACTGGGGTTTTTAAATTTCATGTAAATCCAGCTTTTTCCCTGGCAAAGGCTTTGTGTGGGAGGTTTCCGGCCAGTTGCTCTCTGTCTGTCAGCCATGGACCTCAATCCTGGAGTGAGAGCTGGGGCAGATAACCAGAGAATTCTATGAAAATGTGCAATAATTTAATGTGTAATAATAAAAAGCGAATCATTAATGGATGGGGGGTGTGAAGGCTCCCAAATGCTCCTACCCAGCGGGAAGTGGCCGGACTATATCTCCAGGACATCAGGGCTCTGCTGGCTTGTACCACCTCCCATGGATGTGCTTCAGGAGGAACCATCCAGCCAAAAAGCCCCTCTGTGACCACAGGGACAGTGCTGGGGTGCTCTCACTTCCCCCCCAACTCATTTACTCCAGGACTATGTGGGCACTGAGAGCTTGGTCCTCATCTGCTCATAACAGGAGAGGGAATCAGGGTCCAGACCGCTTGAATCCCTGACATTTTCTCCCTCTTCTTGCTGGGAATGACCTAATCCATGCTATTGTTTCCCAGTCCGCTCGAATTTCCACTCGCCCACATTTCCATTCTTTCCACGGTTCTTAAAATATTTTTCGACCTTTTTACCAGGAAAGAGGAGAGACCTGACAATGCCTTTCTTGTCCTGTTTGGGAAAAGGTCATTTCTCCACAGCAGAGTTCTGTTCTGTTTATAAAGAACTTAGCAAAGAGAAGAAAAATGTGGAGTTTATTCATGCTGAGGAATAAGCAGATTTGCATTTTCCAGCCCTCGCTGTTGCTGTGCTGCTCTGTCCCCTCTGCTGCCCTTAATCTGGTGGATTAAGACCAATATGGATCTGCCTACCCTGTCTGTGAATTTATTCCTAAAATAGTAAGCAGATGCAGCCTTGGAAAGAGGAGCAAATCATGGCTGTATTGGCACCTTCTTGATGCCTTATGCTGAATTTTCTGCTGTTTTCAACTGCAAAAATCAAAAGATTCTCTCTTTGGCTGGGACTTGTTTAAACCCCTTTGTTTACCCCACTTCTGGAAACTCTTTCTTCAGTGTAGCTTGTCCTTTAACCCCAATCCATCCCAATTTATGGAGGCATTTTTTCCCAGGAGCTCAGTAGCCCACGGCTCCTTGGAGAACACATCCAAGGGCAACCTTTCCAAGTGGCCTGAAGCTCTCCCCCTACCCCTCTCCTTCCAGCCAGCAAACAGAGCCTGAGTGACCCACTCTCCTGTCCTGTCCTGTCCTGTCCTCCCCTCTCCATGGAGATTGTCCCTCTCTACAGGTTTGAAAGGGCAGATGGGGAGAAACCTTCCCTTGGCAGTGTTGTGGTCAGAAGGGGCCAAGGTGTGTTGTCAACGGTGTCAAACACTGAGAAATGAGCTCAGAGAGGTGGAGATTTAGGAAGTCCTGCTACACTTTCCCAGACAAACATTTGAGGATGAACCAGCTGAACTTTCCTCCTCATCAAAATCTCTCAATATCTTGACTTTCACCACAATACCAAGAAAAAGCTGCACTTGGAGGCATCTCCCCTGTACCAGCTCCTGCTTCACTGTCCTTTTTCATGGGGAGAGGACCTGTCAGCACTGCAAACCTGCAGCAGTGACTTCCAAGGGCTGTGTGTCCCTTGTGCAGCCTGGAGTCTTGTCAGTCTGCCCAAATCTGCTCTGTGGGGCAGGGAGTGTTCACATGATCCTTTATGTTTTGATCTTCCTTTGATCCTACATGTCTGCTGGTGCAAAGTGACCAGAAACCACGTGCAGCAAGGGAGACCAGGGATAATCCTTGTGGGACTGTGCCTCTGATTTTTCCTGCCCCAGGTTCCTGTAGCAGTTTCCAAATCTCCTTACCCTTTCACGTGATAGAGTTAAAGCAATTGGCTTAAAAGGAATCACAGCATGGATACAGTATAAACCCAGGCACGGGATATAAAAAGCCTGCTTCTAAATTTAAATCTCTGTTAAAAGCTAATTTAGGCAGCTAATTACACTAAAAATGTGTGAGCCCCAAATTTGCCAATTAAAAGTTAATTAAACAAAAACTCAGTGAGCTTCAATTTGTCAGTTAAATCCATCTGCTTCCTGCAGCTTCCTGCAATCCCACAGCTTCAAATGGGAACCATTCTCTGAGCCATCACAATCAGACAGATGTCCAAAACCCTAGAAAAACCCAAAGCTTCCTAAAAGCCAGGCACAATTAGCAGGCTCAGCCTTTGGGAATGTGCCCAAACATCTCACAGTCGATGTGGCCGATTAGGAGATGAGATCTCTGGACAGGCTGACTCGGTGCTGGATCCCTTCCCAGCTCCCTGAACATGCTGGACCTGTGCAGGGGTCCAAAACTCAGCAGATCTGCAGAAGGCAGTCCAATTAATGCCACTACTCTCGTTAAAACAGCTCTGTTTGCCAGCAGCACAAGCTCTCACAGAATCCCAGAATGTGCTGAGTTGGAAGGGACCCACAAGGATCAGCGAGTCCAACCCTCAGCCCTGCACAGGCCCATCCCCAAGGGTCACATCCTGTGCCCCAGAGGATCATCCAAACTCTCCTGGAGCTCTGGCAGCCTTGGGGTTGTGCCCACTGCCCTGGGGAGCCTGGTTAGTGCCAACCACCCTCTGGGGGAAGAACCTTTTGCTGAGATCCAACCTGAGCCTGCCCTGGCACAGCTCCAGCCATTCCCTGGGTGCTGTCCCTGGTCCCCCCAGAGCAGAGCTCAGTCCCTGCCCCTCCTCTGCCCCTGCCCAGGAAGCTGGAACTGCCCTGAGCTCTGCCCTCAGTCTCCTCTTCTCCAACTGAACACCCCAAGTGCCCTCAGATCCTCCCTGTCCTCTGCCCACAGGCAGCAGAGGAGCCCCCTGGACACGTCACCACCTTGTACGTGCTGTGGCTGTGCTGTGGCATCCTGTGGGATGCAGGGACAGCACAGGTGCTGTGCTGTGGCACTGGGATAAAGGCCTGGAGTCGATGGGCTGAGGAGGCAGCACTGCCAGCCTGACCCACATGTGGCCTGGGCACTGGACCATGTTCTGGGGCTTTCAGAGCTGTAATTGGCAGCTTATGGTGCTTTTCAGCAGCCACACCTGGTGCAGGTTTTCTTATTGTGTGAGTTAAATAGACCAGCACTTGAAAAGAGAAATGAATCCAGGTATCAGCACGTTTTTGTAAGGGAGAGCTGCCACCCCAGGGACCGATACATCACAGGAGAACGGGGTCTGCTCTGCTCTTGTCCTGTCTCATGGGTGCTAAACACAGTGGAAAGAGAGTAAGACACTTAGTGCCTCTGCTGCTCACTCCAAGGAGTTACCATGACTCATAGGTTTGGCATGCTCAGCTGGAGATCACAGGAATTCACTTCCAAAATAAATAACCCCCCCCATCAACATTTCTGTCCCTCCCTCTCCAGCTCATGCTGCCCATACTCTTCAGAGCAGAAGAAGATTTTCACTGATGTTGCCTGACCTTCAATTTACAATTCAACTTTGTGCTCTACAGTCCAGGTTCTGCTTTCTCACTTGGGTGTTCCACCAGCAGTGCTGCTGCCACCTCCAGTACAGGAGCATCTGGCCAGAGTGCCACAGCCAAACTGGTGAGAGACAGCATTTTGGGCAGCTGAGTAACTCCAGGGGCATATCTGGAGCCAGCCAGTGCACCTCTCATCCCAGCTACCCCCGTGTCTGGGCTGGGATGTGGCTCCTTGATATTCAGCACCTGCATTTCAGCCTCTGTCACCCCCCAGCACCATCAGTGTGTCCAGGGCCTTGCTCTGATCCCTCTGGCTCAGTTCCCTCAGCTGCCCATGTGTTCCCAGCTGTGAGTCTCCAGCTTTTTTTGGGACTTCTCCCCCCTCACTTTCCCCACCCCTCACTGTGGGAGAACTTTTATTCCCGTCCCAGCTGCATTTCACTTTAATGTGACCAATGTTGTCCTTTGTTTTCAAAAACACAGGGATGGTTTATAAGCTACATGGGGGGATTGGGATGTGCTGTGGTGTTGATGGGAGGGAAGCAGCTCCTGGGGGTGACTGGATGCAGCAGAAAAGATCAACGAGACTGAGCAAGTGCTTCCCCAAAGTGTCAAAGCAAACCTTCCCTACCAGGGCTCCACACCCTGTTGATTTACAGGGTTGCAGTCACTGCACACCCCGGGAGCCTCCTGTGCAGCCCTGCAGGAGCCCCCTAGGGAGGGTCCGGTCCCCCCCAGTGCTCATCACTGCATGGCCTCGGGGCAGAGGGGCTGTGACCAGGGGCAGGAGCCAAGAGCCCAGCTCTGAACTCTGGAGGCACAAAGGGGGTGTTTGTGCTCACTCTTGCAAGCCTGGGGAGAGCTGGAGGCTGGGAATAACACCTGGGGGACATGAGAAACCCTTCACAAGTGTCCCATGGCTCTTCTGTGTCAGAAGAATGATCACACGTGTCCAACCACAGCAGCACCTCCGGGGTAGGGCAGAAGTGCAACATGCACGGGGCTTCTCCTGGGGAAGAGCCTCTGGCTGCAGCCAAGCTGGAGACCCCAAAGAGCAGGAGGTCACCAAACACCCCTCAGGATGCTCTGGAGGGAGGGACTGAATGTCTCAGAAATGGCCCAGCACGTTTCTAGCCATTTAGAAGTAACGTTTGAAAGCACCATGGTGCCAGGGAAGTGAGAGGAAGAGAGAAAATAATCATATGAAGGCACAAAAGTTGGGATCAGATGAGTGGTGTGGTGGGTTAGGGAGTGACCAAGGCTTGTAACCTTGGGCCAAGTAGGTCCCTGGACCCAAAGTGAAGTACAGAGCCTGAGGAGTCTCCAGCCAGAAACCACAGGCTGGGACCAGAAACAGCTCCAGCTCCATCTGAGATGGAAGCAATTCATCCCAATTTGTCCCTTCCCTAAGGAGTATCCAGCTGCCTCACTGAGCACAGTGTATTTCATTTTCCCAGGTTTTCCCGTGTAGTTGGAGCTGGTGATCCCCCAGATTTAACTGCAACCCTGGTTGTTGCTACTCAAGTCCTGGAGTGCAGAGCTCCTTTTCCTTGGAGCAGCAGTGGATGCCATCCCTGCTCCCAAGGGAGCAAATAGAAGGGTTAGTGGAGCTCTCCAGTCCTCTGGCACTGGCACAAGTCCAGCCTCCTGTCTCTGTGTGCTGCTTTCTGGGCTCTGCTCCTTCCAAGAATGGATTAAATATCCCAATGACACAGTTGGAGGCTGCAGCCCCTGCTGGAGCCTGTAACAAGCCTCCTTAAGAAAAATTAGTAGTAGTAGACATAGCAAGGACTGGGTTGGTTTACAAGGCTTCAGCACAGACTGCTGGCTTTATAAATGAGGTTTTGAGTTAAGTTCTTCCATCTCCTGGAAAATCAACTCCCCTTGGGTTGTGTGAGCATTGTTCTTGCCCTTGGAGGCATCTCAGAGACAGATTTGATCCTGAATTTGAGCGTTTCACAGTGGCAGTGTACTGGAGAGGGACTGGGGTCAGAAAGGGTGTTTGTGTCTGCACAGGGACTCGTGTACTGGCCCCTGAACCCACTGTCTCACCCCCACTGGGAACCCAGTTGTTGCTGCACCTGCCACAAACAGGGATTAAGACACATTCTGGAAGCATCTTTGGATTTGCAGTGCTGTCCCTCTGCAGCCTCTCCGTGTTATTGAGGGGATTTGTGAGCTCAGACCTCCAGATTTAGGGCACTGTTCCTCTAAATGTGTTGGCATAAATCTAGGTATCAATGCACATTTTGCAGACTTCTCTCTGTTACTGTTTTTTTTAAGCAGCTGATGTCTGACAGCTGTTAATATAACACAAAACTGAGGATAAAGTAGTGCAGACCTGTAAACTGGTCTGTACTGGGGCTGCTCTGGGCCTCTCCCATACCCCAGACTTGCCTCTGGTGCTGGGTGAGCTGGTTAGGAGCTCAGCCAGGGGCAGCAGGATGGGTGGCAGGAGTGGGAACACGTCCCTGCTTGGGCTGGCTCCACGTGGTTGTGCTGAGTGTCAGCCAGTGCCACCCCCACGGCACGAGGCTGCATCCTCAGGATGGGGCAAGATAAAGCCACGGCTGACCTGTCCTGGAGGAGATGGACTCTGCTCTGAGCAGGGTGTGGGGCTGGGAACCTCCAGCAGCTCCTCCAAGACATCTTTTCTGTGGTAGCACCTGAGCCTCAGGGGGGCACTGGGAGCTGGAACTGGCACCAGATCACAGCCATGGGCAGTACAAGGAGTTACCACCCCCTGAGCAAGAGAGTGGCTGTCAAGAGACCCCGGGAAGGGTGGTTTCCCTCAAAGGGCACCAAAGGCCACCTTTACCTTTCTAAGCTGCAGATGAACCTTGTGGGTCCCTTCTAACTCAGAATATTCTGTGTTTCTGTGAACCAGCCAGGGTCTGCAGCAGCTGGCAGAGGAGCCCTCCCCATGGCACAGTTTGTCTTCCAACAGTAAAAAGGGCCCTGGAGTTTCTCTCACCTGTGTCCAAAGCTCAAGTTCAGTGTGTTTTTTGGAGAGTCTTTCCTACAAATGACCACCTTTGCTTTGCCTGCCCAGGTGTTGAGGCAGCACAGCTGTTCCTGCACCAACTGTTCTGTCTCCTGCTCATGTGGACGCCTGTTTGGGAGAAGAATCCGTGTTGTTCCAACGAGTCCAGGCTTCTGCTAAAATGAACATCAGGTTTTATTGACAGAATAAGTAAATATTGACCAGTGGAAAGTTAAAGCCAATATTTACTCTGAGTTTCCCTAAATCCAAGTGTTTACAGTAAGTGAAATGTGAAGTGCTGACCCCAGATTCCCACTGGTGACACTGCCTGGCCCTGGGGCAGTGGGGCTGCCATCCAGGCCAGGGATTCTCCAAACTGTTTTTCCAGACATTTCCAAAGAAGGTGTTTTCTGTGGCTGTGGGTTTGGGCAAGGTGCTGACCTATATATTAAACTAACTTCTTAACTGATGAAATTACAGATATAAAACTGGAGATTACTAAATCTCCAGTGTCAGAGTCAGGAATTTGATCAATATATGAGATAATTTCTTTGCAAATAAACTTATGAAGGAGAACAAATAGAAATTCATTCCTTGTTGGAAAGGAAATGTCGACATCTCAGTGAATCACGGGATCAGAGAATGATTTGGGTTGGAAGGGACTTTTAAAGCCCATCGAGTCCAACTCCCTGCACTGAGCAGGGACATCTTCAGCTGGACCAGGTTGCTCAGAGCCTTGTCCAACCTGGCCTGCAATGTTTGCAGGGATGGGACAGCCACAGCCTCTCTGGGCAACCAGTGCCTGTGTTTGACCATTCTCATAAAAAATTCATATCTAGTCTGAGTCAACCCTCTTTCAGTTTAAAACCGACACCCCTTGTCGTGTCAGAACAGGCCCTGCTAAAAACTGTCCTCATCTTTCCTGGAGCCCCTTTAGACACTGGAAGTGGCTTTAAAGTCTCTCTGGAGCTTCTCTTCTCTGGCTCTCCCAGCCTGGCTCCAGAGCAGAGGGGCTTCAGCCCTTGGAGCAGCTCTGTGGCCTCCTCTGGACTTGCTCCAGCAGCTCCACGTCTTTTGTTTTTATCTCATGACCAGTGACAGGACCCAAGGGAATGGACTGGAGCTGAGTCAGGGGGGTCAGGTTGGATCTCGGGAAAAGGTTCTTCCCCCAGAGGGTGGTTGGGCACTGACCAGGCTCCCCAGGGCAGTGGGCACAGCCCCAAGGCTGCCAGAGCTCCAGAAGGGTTTGGACAACGCTCTGAGGGACAGGGTGGGATTGTTGGGGTGTCTGTGCAGGGCCAGGAGCTGGACTTTGATGATTCTTGTGAGTCCCTTCTAAGTCAGCACATTCTCTGATTCTGTGCTGTTCCCCAGGGCTGGAGGCAGCTCTGCAGGGGGGTCTCACCTGAGGGGGCAGAGGGGCAGAATTCCCCCCTGTCCTGCTGCCCATGCTGGGGGATCAGCCCAGGGCACGGGGGAGTTCTGGGCTGGGCCATGTCCAGCCTCTCCCCCACCAGCCCCTCCAAGTCCTTCTTCCAGGGCTGCTCCATCTGCTCATCCCCAGCCTGGATTGATCCAGGGGGTTGGCCTGACCCAGTATCACATCCCCTCTGGCAGGGCTGTATTCCCTGGCTTAGGAATTTATCCTCCAAGCCCTCCAGGAGTCTCCTGGGTTGCCCTCAGCTCACTGTGCTACTTTTACAGCAGGTGCCAGGGTGGTTGGGGTCCCCCAGCAGAACAAAAGCCTGTGAAGGTGATGTCCCCTGAGCTGGAGCAAGAAGGCTTTGTCAATGGGCTCCTCTTGGTCAGGTGATCTGGAGTAGACATCAAGCACCAGGTTCCCTTTGTTACCTCCTTGTGGCTGTTCCTCTCAGTCTGTCCATCTCTTGATGTCCATGGCAACCCCTCCAACCCTCCTGTCTTGCCTGGCCCCCCTGAACAGCCTGTAGCCATCGATACTCCACTCCAGTCCTGGCATTCATCCCACCAGGTTTCAATCATGGCAACTTGGTCACAGCTTTCCAGCAGCTTCCAACTCCAATCAAAACATTTGATCTACTCTTATTCCACCTGTCCCTTTAGAGGTGGCATCTCCCCTGTTTGAAAGTGCCCAGCCTTAACCCATCCTGAGCCTTCACCTTCCCATTAAATTCCTTAATTCTCTTTGGCTCCCAACGTTTTGCCCACAATCCCACCAGTCTAACAGGCCTCCCCTCCTGCCGCTGTTTACGACCGCGATGTTTTGCTTTTGGTGTCGCAGATGTTGCTTTTAACAGGTATTTCCACTCGACAGGGATGGGGATCCAGCTGTGCTGATGGGCAGAAATGGAGCCACGTTATCACTGCTGCAGCCAGGCATGAAATGCACACCCAGGTTTGCAGAGGAATAAAGGTTTTTAATGCAAGGCAAGGCATGCTGTTCAGTGCTGAGTTTGGTGATTTATTACCAGGACAAGAGCCTGACATGCCCTCGTGTTTAGCACTCATATCTAGGGCCCTCACTCAGTTTTTGGGAACATGAACATAGCAAACCATTGGCAAAATGTTTTGGGGTAAGAATATTGAAAACACTCCCTTGACAGTTTAATTACTCTCTATTTCTAGGGCAGGGAGCTCTAAGAAAATGCTTGGAGCTCTAGATTCAGCTATTGGGGATTAACTAGGACCTTACACCCCTTGTTGAGGTCAGAGCCAGGCTCTAGCCCTGTTCATGTGAGTCCAGAGCCCTGTTTATCAGAGATGGTGGAAGGCTGAGTCACAGAGGGAATTTTAATCCATACTTTATTTTCCTCCTTGGCCATTTTTTTGCCATTTGAGGGCTCAGCCACAAAGCAAAGCTCAAGATGTTGAATGACTTTGGGTAGATGCCCATGGTAGAGGTGCAGAACTCATGGGGTGCTCAGTGTGTTGTTGTTTGGTTCCTACATCACTTAGGAAAGCAACACTAACACTGACCCAGAGGGACCTGCCCTGCCAAGGCTGCTCCCAGCAGTGGGAAGTGATCTTGGCATCTCACAGAATCCCAGAATATGCTGAGTTGGAAGGGACCCACAAGGATCAGCGAGTCCAACCCTCAGCCCTGCACAGGCCCATCCCCAAGGGTCACACCCTGTGCCCCAGAGGATCATCCAAACCCTCCTGGAGCTCTGGCAGCCTTGGGGCTGTGCCCACTGCCCTGGGGAGCCTGGGCAGTGCCCAACCACCCTCTGGGGGAAGAACCTTTTCCTGAGATCCAACCTGACCCTGCCCTGACACAGCTCCAGCCATTCCCTGGGTGCTGTCCCTGGTCCCCCCAGAGCAGAGCTCAGTCCTTGCCCCTCCTCTGCCCCTCCCCAGGAAGCTGGAACTGCCCTGAGCTCTGCCCTCAGTCTCCTCTTCTCCAGCTGAACACCCCAAGTGCCCTCAGTGTCCTCCCCCGGCTTCAAATCAAGGCCCTTCCCCATCCTCGTTGCCTCCTTTGGACACTCTCTAATGGCTTCAGCTCTTCCTATATTGTGGTGCCCCATGGCAGAGGTGCAGAGCTCATGGGGTGCTCAGTGTGCTGTTGTTTGGTTCCTGTATCCCTCAGGAGAGCCACACAGACACTGACCCAGAGGGAGCTGCCCTATCCAAGGCTGCTCCCGGCACTGGGAACTGATCTCGGCATCTCAGCATTGGGAACTTCCAGCACTGCGTACAACTCACTCCTTCCAGCTGGGCTGTCAACAGCTCATGGTACCTCATTGTCAGAAGAGCTCTCACAGGCCCTGGCAGAGCAAACAGGAGGCCCGAGCTCCATCCAGGGCTCCGAGGTCACCAGGGATTTGTTATATGTTGTTGGGAAGCTGCCCCCGGTCCCTGTGGTGTCTGGGGGAAGCAGGATGGGATGATGGACACTGGAGCCCCAAAGGTCACCAGTCTGATATTTTCTGAGCTGCCACTGTGCCTGCAGCACCATTAACAGCAAAGCCTGGCACTGATAAGCTCCCTGGGGCTGGCTGGGAGGCCAGGCAGCCTCAGCTGCTTTTGCAGCTCTGGGACTTTAGAACACAAACAGGGAGTTCCCAGGTACCACCTGCGAGTGAGATCCTTTGCAATGTTCCTTCCTGTCCCCTGCTCCCAAAGCAGTGCTGACCCTTTCCCAGAGTTGCTGCATGGTGGAAAGTCCCGTGACAGCCTTGAGTCAAAGCAAAAGCAGACAGTTCCTTTTCCAGGCTGGTTCCCTGCCTCAGAATTACCCATGACCAGGCTTAGGGAACAAGAAAAAGAAAAAAAATTCAAGATCAGAATGATCCTTTCTTGGTTCATCCTGTTTCTGGCCAAAGCAACTCAGGGACATCCCGAGTCAGAAACTGAAACCAAATATCTTCACTTTATTCACCTTGTCCTGACCCTGAGGGTCACATACTGTTCCCACCCTCCTTCTATCCTCTTTATTATCAGGCTTCTCCCACCCTGGTAGAGCTCCTACCTGCATCCATCCTGCTACTGGTCCTCCAGAAGTGACAGGAAACATCTCCATCCTGCTCAGGACTTCAGGACAGAGCTGAGCCTGGCCGGTACAGAAAGTAGGTTTAGATTTGATATTGAGATATAGTTCTTCCCTGTGAGGGTGGTGAGGCCCTGGCACAGGTTGCCCAGAGAAGCTGTGGCTGCCCCTGGATCCCTGGAAGTGTCCAAGGCCAGGTTGGACGGGGCCTGGAGCAACCTGGGATAGTGGAAGGTGTCCCTGCCCAGGGCAGGGGATGGGACTGGATGATCTTTAAGGTCCATTCCAACCCAAGCCATTGTGGGATTCTGTGATTCTATGGGCTTGGGAGGTGAAACCCTTAGTTTTTGTGCCTTGACTTGCCTTCCTGGGCCAGGTGCCCACCTGGGAAATGAGCAGCAGGACCTGTGATGGGCAGCACTGATTTGGAGACACAAATTTGGTGTCAGAGTGACCTTTACCACTGTAAAGGTCACTCTGTATTTTCCTGCTCTTACAATTTTTTATCCATGACTGCTCACAACTGACCAGTGCATTTTCAGCCCTGGCAGAGCAACTCAGGGGCCAACGCTGGACAAATGCCAGCCCTCGTCTTCTACTCTGGGAACACCAGGAGCCCACCCTGATTTCCCACCCAGGTCACCTTTATTTCAGAAGTGGCCTGTTTCCACTTCAGAGAAGCCTGGGGAAAAGTCTCCTCTAAAAATTTCCAGGAGCCCTCTGAGACTGACTGAGAAGGAAGTCTGTTGGAGGAGAGTGAGGGAGAATGGAGGGCACAGAGTTTGGGGACACCTCTCCCGGGATAAGAAGTCCTGGCCAATTGGAACAGAGTCAAATAGCCCATTCCCTCATCTCCAGGAAGTTATTTTCCTCCCACACTTAACTCTACACATGCCCTTGTTGGGCCATAAAGGCAGAGGAGCAGTTTCTGTCCAATGTAAAAGGCAGAAAAGAAGCTACCAGGTCAAAGAGTGATTTTGGTTGTAAAAGACCTCTGTGATCATCAAGCCCAACCTTGGACCAACCACCACCTTGTCAGCTAGACCATGGCACTGAGTGCCCCAACCAGGTGTTCCTTGAACACTTCCAAGGATGGTGACTCCACCACCTCCCTGGGCAGCTCATTCCAATGCTTAATGACCCTTTTTGTGAAGAAATTTCTCCTGATGTCCAATTCCTCCTAATCTCTTTGGATGGAGTCTCCATTCAGACATGAGTGGAAGAATTTGGTTTCCTGGCCTGTGACTTGGCCAGTGCAGCCCCCCTGGCTGGTGTCCCCCTCCAGTCTGGATGTAGCACACCTTGCCTTGGACCTGGGGACACGTCCCAGGAGCTGCAGTGGGAAGGTGCTACATGAGGAGGCTGGAGAAGAAAGCTGGAAGAGACTCCAGCACACAACTTCCTACCCCTGACCTCTCACAGAGATTCTGGAGCAAACAAGAGAGTCCTGCTGGCCTGGCCTTGGTGTCCCCAGGACGTGCTGTCCTGGAGACTGTGACATCTTCCCAACCCTCACTGTCCCATCACACCCCCTCTTCCTCACCCTTCCTTTCTTTGAGCAGGCTTTGGTGACTTTACAGGGATCACTCCATGTCCTGCACTGTGACACGGGATGACCTGCTCCTCCACAAATCCTCACACTGACATAAAAATCTTGGACTGACTGTGTGAAAAGCAGTTTTCCTCCCCAAAAAGCTGCTGACTAGGGGTGTGCAAGCAAGTTCTCAAAGAGCAGAGGGGCTTGGAGACAGAAAACAGTTGTGGGCATCGTGTAGTTCTCAGTGTGGGTTCATCTGTGATGGAAAAATGATGTCTTTTCACTCTGCATCTGAACTCTCTGGCAGGAACTAATGGGAATATCAGGATCACAGGGAAGTCTCTCCCTCTCCCTCAGACACACTGTCCTGCACATCTCTCACCACTGAAGGGACTGTACCAAATGTTAAAGGCTACCAAGAAAAAGTTGGAGGAATGATCCCATCCTGTCCCAGTGAACTGTTTTTACAACGTAAAAAAAAGATTCCTTTTTGCATAAAATAAACATGTTCTTGCCTTTCCCCCCTCAGGAACAGATTCCACTTTGAGTTAAAGATTATAAATAGACCCAGAAAAAACTTTGTGTGGCACCAAACCATTCTGACATTAACTGTGCTCCCCCTGGGGCTGCAGTGAAAATTCTCCCCCGGCTTCATCACTGCTTTAAGAAAAAGTTGCATTAACTCAGTATTTTTCTTTTGGAAAACTATTTCTGGAATGTCTCTCGTTCCCAGGGATTACGTAAAGTGACTCCAGCGGTTTTGTGGAGTCTCAAAGGCTCAGCTGGAAAAGACCCATTAGATCACTCAGGCCAGATCTGCCAGAGTGAAGCTCCTGCCCAAGCTGCAGCTCCCACGGGGGTTTGGGGCAGGCTCAGGTCTGTCCATCCGTGATTTCTACTTGGTTTGCCTCTACCCAACCCTCTGCCCTCCTTTCCCACAGTTTCTGGGAATTTTCTGCTTTTCACCCCTTTTCTCTCCAAGACTATTTGGTCCATCCCATCCCATCCCATCCCACCCCATCCCATCCCATCCCACCCCATCCCATCCCATCCCATCCCATCCCATCCCACCCCATCCCATCCCATCCCATCTGTCCCATCCCATCCCATCCCATCCCATCCCATCCCATCCCATCCCATCCCATCCCATCCCATCCCATCCCAGACATCTGTGCTCCATCTGTGGGCAGTGTTGCCCATCCTGCCCATCCTGCCCCTGCTGCTTCTCAGGCTGTGGTTTTATGCCATGACAGGGTTGATTTCACTCTTTTTATGTCTCTGTAAATATATGTATTTATTTTTCACAGTTCAGTATCTCGAAAAACAGGAACTGGGAATGAAATAGTGAGCAGAAGGACCGTGGGGACTGCACTGGCAATTGCCTGATGGGCTGTAAAAGTGTTTTTGCTGAGATCACATCTGTGTGTTTGGTCCCCCCTGAAGCACAGGGCTTTTTGGGATAGACCCTCAAGTCAAAATTGATAAAGAAAAACACATCTATTTGTGAATTTTATTTATATTTTCTTTATATTTTACTTATATTGGACACTTCCTAATGTTAAAAAGGCTTCAAGCAGATTTTGATACAAGTCACTTGAGATCCATGCTGATCCTGCAAGAGGAAGAACAAACACTTCAGGTGATTTTAAAGCATCTCCCACCATCCTGTCTCCTTTATCCTATGCCATCCCTTCAGGAAGTTCACTGGAAGGCAGTGCTAGGGCAAGGCCCACAAAGAAATAGGATTTTCCAGACTGAGGGTCCTGAAAATCCCATCGTGAGGACTTAAGGTCTCCACTCAAGCACCCAAAGTAAGGGAAATTTGGTTGCTTTTGCAGCTCTTCAGAGCTGATCCTGAAATATGAAGTGCAGGGTCTGAATGAAGTGCAACTATTCTGTGCAAGACTAAAACCCAGAAATGAGAAGGAGCCAGGGCAGGAGCTCCAGCTGAGTAAAATTGGTCTGAATTAGAAAGGAAAATGTAGCCGTTGCTGTGGTACAATGATTTACCAAAATTTCCTCAAGGCCACATAATTACATCTTTAGACCACAAATATTTTTAATCTATAAAAAGCATTTCTCAAACCAGCTACAGCTTTTCTTGCAGTTCAAATACAACCTGTAATGTCAATACAAATTTACTTCTCTCTGAAAAATGTAAGATGCAGTTGTTGCTGAGGCTCTTTTTGCAGACATTGGAGGAAGAATGAAGGAGGATCTTGAAAACCTTAATGAGGAAGTGCTGTTTTATATATTGAAGGCAGGAAATCCTTGCAGACCCAGAAACACAACAGATATCCCAAACATTCAATATAATGCAAGACCTGAAGGCAGAGGTGCCTTCAGCACTCAGCAAAGCTTTGGAAATCTTCACCAAAAATCAGAATGTTGTCTGTGATTTGCTATGACAATGTCACATTTACATGGAAAAAAAAATAAATCTAAAATATTGAGCTAATAGCAAAAATACCTGAAGAGAAAACACTGAAATCTTGGTCACAGAATCACAGAACCAACAAGGCTGGAAAAGACTTCTGAGATCATCAAGTCCAACCTTTGACCCAACCCCACCTTGTCACCCAGACCAGGGCACTGATGCCACATCCAGGCTCTGCTCAAACACCTCCAGGGTTGTAGGAACTCTTCTGTCAATGAGGCTCCTCCTCAGGTTGCAGCTCCCAAGACAAGCCATGAACGCTCCTGCTGAGGGGGCAGGATCTGGTGTCCACAGGTACCTCATCCCTGGTGTGTCCAGAACAGGAGAGAGACGCCCACAGAAGGGTCTCCATGACAGTCAGGCGTCTCCTGTAGGGATGGAGATCTTTGCCATGGGGGGTGTGAGAGCCCTGGCTCTGATTTCTGGTGGAAACCAACCCAGCATGGGGGGACAGATGGGACAAACAGTCTGGGTGGGGACATAGGGGGTGGATGGCAATGATGCACAAGAGAGCCAACCTCCCACCTCCCATTTCCCTGTGCTAAAGGATCAGTCCGTGCCCGGAGTGTGACAGGCAGTGTATGGAACACACTGGTTTAAATATCTCCTGAAGTGCAGCTCTTCCCTCTCCTGCACGTGAATTGTCACAGACTTTAATGGCATGATCATGTATTTTGATTTCTACTGGCTAATTGCTTCTTAACATTGTTATTCACTGAGAGTTTCTCTCCTTTGTTCTCATTTCAGTGAAACCGAGACAATAAAATGTCAAGAAATACCAAAACAAAAGCAAACCTGCTGTAAATGAAGCATTTAGGTGGCATAGTTGACAGAAAAAAGATGGGGAATGTGCCATTATGGATTTAGTGTTGCTGTGAAATCACCTTCATTTCAAGTTGTAGTTTCTGTACTGTTTTCTGTTTGTTTGATTAATATTTTACAAATTCTGACAGAAAATGCATCCTGTAAAGTACAAAAAATAACATCCATGGTAATAAACAGCCTACTGAGTCTTCTCTTCCCTGCTTTTACTGCAACTGAATAAAACAGTACTGACTAAACATCAAGTGGGTTTTTTTTGCACAGAGAAATTATAGATATATATGGAAGAGAGTTATTTCTAAACAACAATCGTTGGTTTTATTCATAAAGGCTCAGACTCAGAATGGAAAATAGATTTAAATGATCATATGTTTCCCCTGACTTGCTTTGAATGGCTGGAAACCTGGGAAAGTGTCAACATGTTCTAAACAAAACCACTCTTAGTTTATCCTTCACGTGCCTCATAAAATGAAAACATGGACTGCAACCAAGCCAGCACCTGCATGTGCAGTTTCCCATCCAGCACAGCTCCAAACTGCTCCTGACCTGGTGGCATCAGGGATGTCTGGGGTTTCTCCACAGGAATGACCAGAAGCTTCTGGGTTTAAGTCGTGAATTTTAGATGTGTATAAAGTGGGAAAGGGCGGTGACCAAGTTTGCAGATGACCCAAAACTGAGAGGAGCTGTTGAGTCCCTGGAAAGCAGGGAGGCCCTGCAGAGAGACCCTGACAAATGACAGGCCTGGGCAATCAGCAATCGTAGGAAGTTCAGCCTGGGGAAGTGCGGGACTGTGCCCCAGGGATGGGGCAAACCCTGAGGGACAGACAGAGTGGGGAAGGAGAGGCTGGAAAGCAGAGCAGCGAAAGGGCCCTGGGGGTCCTGGTGGTGGCCACTTGGCCCCGAGTCAGCAGTGCCCTGGCAGCCAGGAGGGCCAAGCCTGTCCTGGGGGGCACCAGGCCCAGCATGGCCGGCCGGGCCAGGGAGGGGCTTGTCCCGCTCTGCTCTGCCCTGGGGCGGCCTCACCTCAACATTGGGGCAGTCTGGGGAGACACAATAAAAGGAAGAGCTGAAGCCATTAGAGAGTGTCCAAAGGAGGCAACGAGGATGGGGAAGGGCCTTGATTTGAAGCCGGGGGAGGACACTGAGGGCACTTGGGGTGTTCAGCTGGAGAAGAGGAGACTGAGGGCAGAGCTCAGGGCAGTTCCAGCTCCCTGGGGAGGGGCAGAGCAGGGGCAGGGACTGAGCTCTGCTCTGGGGGGACCAGGGACAGCACCCAGGGAATGGCTGGAGTTGTGTCAGGGCAGGGTCAGGTTGGATTTCAGGAAAAGGTTCTTCCCCCAGAGGGTGGTTGGGCACTGCCCAGGCTCCCCAGGGCAGTGGGCACAGCCCCAAGGCTGCCAGAGCTCCAGGAGAGTTTGGATGATCCTCTGGGGCACAGGGTTTGACCCTTGGGGATGGGCCTGTGCAGGGCTGAGGGTTGGACTCGCTGATCCTTGTGGGTCCCTTCCAAAACTCAGCATATTCTGGGATTCTGGGATTTTATTTTTCTTGGGGATCTCTCCCGGTTTCCACAAGAAGGCCCGTGGAGGTGGCAGGAGAATGTCACCTCATTGGGGACCCTCTGAGGAGTGTTGCCCATGAGAGAAAAAGAGGAGTCCATACCCTTGGTGGGGAGCTGGACTGGAAACCAAGGAGATCATCTGGTCCTTCTGTCCGGTTGTGTCCCACCCCTGGGATTGGTATCCCATGGGCAAGGAGCATCCAGCTCAGGATACTGCTGCCAAACAGGTGAGGGAGCAGATCACTCTGCATGAACATGTGGATTTGGATGATCCTGTGCCACAAACCAAATGGCAAGAGCTGGCAGAGGGGCTGAGATCTCCCACCCTCATAGTAGGAACCAAAACAGGGGCACCAACTGGAAATGTGGCTGCAGAGAGTACAAGATCCTGGTGCATACTCTCATATCTCCCCTGATCAGGAATCACAGTGTTTATGCCAAATAATAGTTCTAATTATAATTAGATTCAAACTTGACTCCTAAATCAGCCTGAGATTATATTTAACAGTAATCTACTATAATGCAGTGGTTAATCATATCTAACCTTAATACCAGCTTAATCCTTCAAATTATTTCAAATTCAATTCCAACCCAAAGGCAATTATCTCTTGAAACTTGAAATCTAAGCCTTTGAGTTTAATCATCCCCACAGATATAACCCTAAAACTTATCTAAAACTGTGGACACAAAGAAAAACTTAATTGTGCATTTTAACCTTAAAAGTAACCCATTTCTAATTAAAACTGAGTACTAAACTCATCTTTTTCCTAACCCAGATTAACTCCAACTGTAAACCCTCATCCTGCTCTACAGTTCACTAAAAAAAGGGAAAATAGCAAAGGTGAGAGGTTTTTTCCTGTTGGATGTTTGCTGAAGGGCGAGGAAAAGATGTGGAGGGCTTTGAGGCTTTGGCTTTGGGGTCTGAAACGTGCCCTCCTGTGTCAGCGAAGGGAGGTGGATGTGAGCTCTCCTGGAGGCATGTGGAGGAGGCCAGTGCTGGAGCTGGAGGCAGAAATTATCTTTGGTAGACAAAAGGAATCTGGATTTGGAGCTTTTTATGGCTCCTGCAGCTGTGGCTGTTTGAGTGTTCAGAGCCCCTGTTATGGTTGATGGTGGGTCTTGGCCGAGCTCTGCAGAGGGACCTGCCCAAATCCACCAGCAGAGCTTCTGCCTTTGCCAGGAAGGGTCCCTCACACGTGTCCCCTCCTTCCCCTGGCTCACCCAGGGGCAAGGGGGCTCTCAGTGGGATGAGAACCCACCCCCGTGGATGGCAGAGCTGGGGGACAGCCCAGGCAGGAGCAGTGAAATGCCATTTTTTGTGTTGATTTTCTGTCAGTTTTAAAGGACATAAATTATAATCATCCTTCAAAGCCTCCCTGGCTCTCAGTTTACTGAACTACAATCTGACCACGAGATACAAATATCACAGAGATCACCAACCTCAGCACCTCACTGGGGCTGCACTTGTGGCCTTTCCACTGCATTAATGTGCCCCATGCCATGGTTTGACAGACCAAACACCCTTTTCCCCCTCTCCTGCCAGCCCCCACAGCCTGGGGATGTGGATGTTTGCAGTGAAGGCCCAGGAGCTGGGCTGGGTTAGTGGCTGGTGGGTCCTCCTGCTCTCCCCCCTCCCATCAGAGCTGCTTGGGATGTGAAAGACAACAAAGAGAAAAAATGGAACTGTCATTTGCTGGTGACCTGATTTTTTTGAGAGGAAAAAAAGATGCCATTCTACACTTAGTTTAAATATTTTTTTTTAGCTGCAGGTATAATTTATTTGGCTTGCTCTCATTTCTCAGAAGAAGGGAGGACATAGAATAGTCCCCCCCAGGCACTATGGGGTTGTATTTAGTGCGTAGTGTATTTAGTGATCATAGAATTAAAATATCACAGCCTGGTTTGGGTTGGAAGGGACCTTAAAGATCATTCCACCCCCTGCCAAGGGCAGGGACACCTTCCACCAGACCAGGTTGCTCCAAGCCTTGTCCAACCTGGCTTTGGACACTTCCAGAGCAGTTTGCCATATCTCACAAGCAGGGTTGGAGCTTTTGGCAGCCTGGGCAGGATGGGGTGAGGGGGACGGGGGTCTTCCATCACCCTGAGCAACTCTGCCATTCCCTGCTGTCCTGTCTCCTCTCCCAAATATTTCTGCAGGCAGAGCTGGGGAGGGACCATGTTCACACAATGCTGCAGGTGAGGAAAGGCTGGGCTGCCCCCAGGAAAAAACAGGTGCTACAAAGGAGATCCCAGAATCCCAGAATATGCTGAGTTTTGGAAGGGACCCACAAGGATCAGCGAGTCCAACCCTCAGCCCTGCACAGGCCCATCCCCAAGGGTCACATCCTGTGCCCCAGAGGATCATCCAAACTCTCCTGGAGCTCTGGCAGCCTTGGGGCTGTGCCCACTGCCCTGGGGAGCCTGGGCAGTGCCAACCACCCTCTGGGGGAAGAACCTTTTCCTGAGATCCAACCTGACCCTGCCCTGGCACAGCTCCAGCCATTCCCTGGGTGCTGTCCCTGGTCCCCCCAGAGCAGAGCTCAGTCCTTGCCCCTGCTCTGCCCCTCCCCAGGGAGCTGGAACTGCCATGAGCTCTGCCCTCAGTCTCCTCTTCTCCAGCTGAACACCCCAAGTGCCCTCAGTGTCCTCCCCCGGCTTCAAATCAAGGCCCTTCCCCATCCTCGTTGCCTCCTTTGGACACTCTCTAATGGCTTCAGCTCTTCCTTTTATTGTGTCTCCCCAGACTGCCCCAATATTGCAGGGGAGGCCGCCCCAGGGCAGAGCAGAGCGGGACTCGAGGGTTTTGGAACCTGAAGGAGAGCTTGGGAGAGCAGGAGAGAGCCCTGAGGGAGGGCTGGGAATTGAGGGACACAGTGTCTTGCTCAGTGTGTAGGTTCACAGGGCTGGTGTTGCCTCCCTGAGGACATGAGGGAGTTCTGCCCTACAAGTGAAGAGGAGGGAGAATCAGCATATCCTCAAACTGGGGTTTTTAAAGATACAAAGTATCTGCTGGGAAGAAAAAGAGAAGAAACTGAGCAAAAATCTATTTGTTAGGAAGACTGAACTTTAAAATTAAAGTGTGCAGCTACTAAGGGTGCAGTATCCACTGTGCCAACCATGACATGATTGAAAACCATGATCCATTGACCCAGAACACAAATTTGGCTTTAATAAGGGATCTACTCTTCAGAGAGTAGATCCTGGGCTTTTCTCTGCCTTCCCAATTCTGTGCTTTCAGGCTGCTATTCATATCATATTTTCTGTGAAAGGCTCCTTCTCCATTACGAGCATATTTTTATTTAGCAAAAATGAGGAATCTTATGTAATTTTGTGACGTCTGGAGCGAAAGTTCAAACATTGCTTGAAAACATAAGCCTTGGCAACAGCTTTTGCATGTTGAAGTTTTCCAGCTTCCAGGACTTCTGGTACTTCTGTAAAAAGTGAGTCTAAATAGAAAAAGCTGGTCCAAGTCCATTTGCTCTTTTTGTGCTTTCTTCTCTCTCCTGGAATTGCTCAAAGCTCTCCCCTTCCCCTGCAGGACCTGGAGTGCTGTGTCCAGCTCTGGGATCCCCAGCACAGGAAGGACATGGACCTGTTGGAGTAAGTCCAGAGAAGGACATGAAGATAATTAGAGGGATTGAGCAGCTCTGCTATGAGGAAAGGCTGAGAGAGTTGGGGGTGTTCAACCTGGAGAAGAAAACCTGGAGACCATAAAGCACCTTCTGGGACCTAAAGTGTCTCCAAGAGAGCTGGAGAGGGACACTGGACAAGGGATGGAGGGACAGGACAAGGGGGAATGGCTTCCCACTGCCAGAGGGCAGGGCTAGATGGGATATTGGGAAGGAATTCTTGGCTGTGAGGGTGGTGAGGCCCTGGCACAGGTTGCCCAGAGAAGCTGTGGCTGCCCCATCCCTGGAAGTGTCCAAGGCCAGGTTGGACGGGGCTTGGAGCAACCTGGGCTAGTGGAAGGTGGCGGGGGGTGGAATGAGATGATCTCTAAGGTCTCTTCCAGCTCAAACCATTCTAGGTTTCTATGATTCTAAAGCTGCACTTGCAGCAGCTCTGGACAAAACCACCCAGCTCGTCCTTGACTCTGCCGCCCAAAGAAGCACCAAAATCCCATTTGTTACTTTCCTGCACTCCCACAAAGGGAGCTGTGGACTTGGCCAATCTCTCTCTCCCTGTTACTCCTCTTTTCCAGTTGAATAGGATTTGCAGAACAGGACCTGAGGGTCCTCCTGCTGAACTCACCGCTGAACAAGAGCTGGCAGTGTGCCCCTGCCACTGAGGAGTCTCATGGAACCCTGGGCTGCACGAGGCAAAGTATTGCCAGGAGGTGAGGGCAGGTGATTCTCCAGGTGATTCAGCACTGGAGAGGCCACACTTGGAGCACTGTGATCTGGGCTCCTTCTGGTTCTGGGCTGCCCAGGAACCCTTGTGCTGGGTGTGCCTGGGGACACGTGCCACCCCAGTGTCAGCAGTGCCATCACAGTGCAGTTCATCACGTTCACATTCCACACCGTCAAAACCTTCCAGCTGGTGCCTGGATGGGAGGGAAGGGACTATTCAGGGCCAAGATTTTCATAGCTGTATTCCACAGCTTCTTCCTCCTCCTGTCTCCATCCTCAGCTCCCACTGAGGGACACTTCTCACCCTTTGTGCCCTGTCACAGTCCTGCAGCATGGAGATGTTCTCCTGCAAAACCAAAGCCAGTGAAGTCACAGGAGAAATTCCCTCCCAGTGACATCAAGAGGGATCACACACACACTGAGGCTTTCCAGGGAGGTGGAAGCACAGTCCTGGAGCAGCTGGTTGTGCTCAGGCATGGTCAGGACATGAGGTCTTATAAGGGAGGCTGAGGTGCAGGTGGATGGAACACGTTGTTCCACCTCCCCTCCTGCCTGGAGGGAGGCTGATCCATGTGCTGGGATAGAGGGATCAGGGAGTTCAGCACTGCAGTGAGGGGCAGGGCTGGGCCCCAAGTGCAGGGAACAAAGCAGATTTTATGGGTACCCAAAACACCAGCTGAGATGTCAAGTGACACTAATCTTGTTTGTCACTGATCTGTGTTTTGGGATCTCCTAGAGCCTCGAGGTGTCCTCCCTGTGACCTGGCTGCAGCTGTTGGGCACATTTCATTGTTGGGCACGTTCAGGCCACCCCAGCACCTGCTGCACAATGTGCTGGTGGTGCTGACAGCCCTGGTGGGGAAGGATTTGCTGCTGCAATTGGAGCTGGGCACCCGCTGCTCCCATCGCTCGGAGTGATGCTGGTGGAAAGCTGTGCCTTCTGCAGCTCTCCAGGGCAGCTGCTCACTAGGCTGCAGGGGGGGATAGGGGAAGGAACAGGACCAAAAAAGCAGAGATGGAGGGGACAGGAGTAGTTTTAGCCAAACTCCAAGAGCAGGAGCTTCTGAAGATGCTACTGGATCCCATGAGCATCTCTAGAGGCTCTTCAGTTCAGAGGAGGTTGGATTGTGGAAGTGACTCCCACCACTCTGGGGCGGAGGAAACATGTATTTAGGGACAGGTTTCTAAATGAAAGAGAAAATGAAATGGAGTATGTGGGTGGTTTCAGGAAGATTTAGTAATAGCTCAGTGCTGTTTGTACTCTCAAATCCTGGGGTATGTCCACAACATTTGGATGCTGCTGCAACACAGTTCCTGTCCTGCAAACACAGCGCTGTAGGGCCTCACTGCTGGTGCCTCTGCTCCAGTGACTCACAGCACCACTCAATGACCAAGTTTGGGAAGGATCTCTGGCGGGCTCCGAGCCTGCTTCAAGAATCACAACAATCTTCCACAGACCTTTCCTGGCCAAGCCTCCTCAGCTGACACCTGAGTCCTGGTCCTGCTGAGCTCCCTCAATGGTGCTTCATCATTCCACGTGACCAGGTCTTGCCATCCCTTCCTGGCTCTGGCACTTCTCTAGGCCTGCAGGATACACCTGGTAAATTCTTTTCAACACATTCTGCCTTTGCAACTGGACAGCAGTTTGGGAAAGGACTGGAAGTCCAACAGCATTTTCTTGTTGGATGTGGAATTCTTGGCCTGTGACACCCTCCATCCGCTGCCCAGCACAATGTGGGGAAAGGGGCAGGTGCTGCAGCAACCTAAATAGCTGAGGAAACTCCCCCAGGGGCTGTCAGGCTGTAATTCCAGGAAATGGGACTTCCGTAGCCGGATCACCCACAGCCCACGCTGGCTTTCCCACTGCCCCTGGGCCCTGTATCCTGCTCCTGGTTCTGCTGCAGCCCTTCTTCACTCCCCTCACACTTCTCTAATGAGGTTCCTGAGCTGCTCTGTGTGGCCACGAACTTCCAGGATTTCTCATTGTTTCACTCCCTGTGCTCAGGGACAGGGCTGGCAATGCCCAGGATTGTTTTGGAAAGATCCGGGGCTGCTTTTCCCTGCTCCACTGGGCTCCCACTGCCCTCTGCGCAGTCTGAGGCAGGATTTTCACTTGGATGCCTCTCAGAGCCACCTACACATTGGGCACCTGGCTCTTTATCTGAAGACAACTGAGCTTCTTGGGGCATCCCATTGCTGCCCTTACAGGATTCAAGGATTTCTGGCTGGGAAAGGCTGAATGGATTATTCTCTGAGGGTTGACCTCAGTGGGGTCACTTGTGCTGCATATTCTGTGTTTGGGTGGCTGCCTAACGTACTTTCAGCTCCCCCAGACCTCCTGCCACACACAGATATTCACACCAGGGCAGCTGTGGATTTGTTCATTGAAACATTTTTGCCTTCGGTTTTCTCGCTCCACATAGCTGAGTTACACTGGGCTCATCCTGTGTTGTGAAACACAGTCCTGCTGTGTTTGCCTCCCCCCTGGGATGTTCTTTGCTCCCAGTATTCCAGTATTGCACAGGGTGCTTATGGGGAAGTGGCAGGTGCACACCCCACTCCTTCCATCCTGGAAGCCCTGGGCACTTTTAGCTCAGCATTAGCTGAGATCGGGGAATGTGGTGAAAGAGGTGACTGAAGGTGAGTGAATGAAATCCCAAAGACCTGAGCTCTCTGTGGTGTGCAGAGAAAGGAAGACCTTTCCAGCTGAACTGGTTTGTCAGGACACTGTGCTGAGGAGTCACATACCAAGAAAACAAAGAGAAAAACCCCAAGGGCACTGCAGAGTTCTTTGACAGCTGATTTTTTATGTATTGCTCATAAATCTTTTCCCTTCTCCATTTGATGCTCAAGCTGAGTCAACCTCAAAGCTGGACTTGCTGTTTGGTGCAGATTCACCCACATGGGGTGGGGTCTAGGACATAAACTTTTCCCAGTGACCCCTGTATGATTTTCCAACCTCAGGCATTTTAGAAGACTCTGAGTCAGCACCTCAGTGGGATGTCAGCACCTCCTAAATGCTTCTGTGAACCCAAATCTTGGTGTGACCCCAATTCCCACCCAAAGCACAGCTCTCAGGGGGTCAGAAGTGTGCTCATAGTGCTCCTTTCTGGGGTCTCCCAAGCTGCACCCTGCCAACATCTGTCCTTGGGTCCTACCTGGGTCACTCACTGCCCTGCCTTCCCCAAGCTCAGGTCTTTACTGCCAAACCCTCTTCTGTGTCTGATGTGACCCACACCCATTCAGGGGAGGAATAACCACTTTCTTGGACTAAACATATAGTTTAGGTCTCCCCCCCAAAAATGAGATAGTTTTGAGCACCCAAAACTATGCCCCTGCCTTTGATTTCCAGACAATTAGATGAATATTTCTGCCTGAAGTTTAACATGGTAAACGCTCATCCTCTTTGTATTTGCCACCAACACCTTCCCCCGTGAATCTCAAGGAGATCTTGTTTGTACTCCAGGTGGGGAATGTGTAAAAGTAGCAATTTCCAGTATGAGTCACTACCCCAGTGCTTGATTAATTCTCTATTTCTGAAACTCTGATGAAAATAAATGGTTGGGAGCCCCAGAGGAGGATGATGGTACAGGAGAAAATAGAAGCTGTAGTACAGAGTGGAGCTTAAATTAGTGGGATCAGAAGGAAAGGACATAAACCAGGGGTTGCTCTCAGAATATATAATTTCAATGCTCACTCCTCTCACCTTGAAGAAAGGTACAACCTTGTCTCAAAGCCTGTGAAAAGGCAAAAGGGAGTGTCCAGCAAGACAGGAGGAATGTGCCTGAGTCCCATGGGAACATCTTTCCACTCGGCTACAGGCTTAGAGGTGCAACATCCAATCCAATTGTGTGGGGCACAGATGGGCCTGTGGGGCACAGAAAAAGGTATGACTTGGATCAGCAATGGTTCCAGTGCAGAAGAGATTCTGGGCAACCTCCCAGGGTCTGGACTAGGTCCAGGACTGGACTCAGGGCTATGAGGATAAAATTTCCCTTGGGGTGCCGAATATACAATATCTGCACTCAGAGCAGATCTCCAGCGGAGGGCAATGGCTGCAGGGTCTCAGGTTGTGCTGTGGGACCCAGCTGAGGCTCTGCCCTGAGGCTCTGAAAGGGCTTGAAAAGGAGCCAAGGTCGCATTTGGGCTGCATTTGAGACATCTGCTGTGCTGGGCCAGGGGCTGGATTTGCCATTAATGTTCCATGAAATATAAAACAAGAGTTGAGGTCGTCTCTGGACTTCATTAACACTTTGGAAAGCCAAGGGGAATATCACATTTGACTATGAGGCCAGCACAAGTCAGCAGAGTATCTAACATTTCAGTTCCCACTCAGAGAAGCCCAATAGCTTTATTTCAGTTCTGCCTGCTCCTTCCAAAATCAACTGAGACAACCAGTTATTGTGAAAAAAAAATGCACTGCCAATGAAACCAACTGAAAAGGTTCATTCTGTGCTCTTTGGGGATATTCACCCTCTTTTGTTTATGCTCAGTCTATGAATTTCATGGCAGAAAATGAACTCCTTGAGACTAATCCTTTGACTTCTCAATGCCTCACATTCACAAGCTGCTGGTATAGGCTGAACGTCTGGTCTCAGCCTTGAGAAGGACAGGGGATGGGGCCTGAGCTGATGTCAGTAGCAATGTAATTATGCTGCTTTCCAGCAGCATCGATGCAGCTGCAGGGTCACAGCCAATTGTGTTTGAATCAGGAAGTTCCTGAATGGTTTCCAGGAAAATTACCTCTACCAACACAAAGAGAGTCACTCTAGAACGTGTTTTTCTCCACAAAGGGAATGTGCCACCCCCTGGAAGCCCTCAGATGGGCATCCATGTGATCCACAGTGTCTGCTGAAATGGCTCTTTGCTTTCCAAATGCTTGCTTGTGCTCAGGGCTGTGAGAGCCTTCCCTGCACTACAGAGTGTGCTGTGTCCCTGCAAACTGGATCCTGTTGCTCCCACTGCTGGACAGGGGGAAGGAGAGAAACAAGGTAAAATAAAAGCAGACACACACCTTCAGTAGCTCTGCCTTCCTGAGAAAGGAAACTTCAGGCTCCCCTGGGCAAGGAAGCCAACACCAGGCTCTCTGAGCGTCCTGATTGCCCAGGTTTGTTACTGGGGATGAACAGGGGAGTCACAGCTGGGGTGTGGAGGAAACCCAAAGGCCCCACTGGAGCCTGAGACTTGTAGTCCCTCCCCGGTCCCCACGAATTCCTGAAACACTTTGGTTGTGACAGCTGAGAAAACAAAACAAAACCCAATTCACCTCTGTCCTGAGTGGAACAGGAAGAATTCCCTGGCAATTCCACATCCTTTGCGCAACTAGGCACAGTAAGAAGCACACAGCCCAACTGTGAGGGAAAGCTGAGTGAAGAGTTTAGTTTGGACCCACCATCTGCCTAACTCTTGGACTGGAAGCAAAAGAACCCCCTGTAGGTTTGCCGAATGTTTTCCAGGGAGGCTGGTGTGTCTTTGCTGGAAGCTCCATAGGCAGGAGCTCTTCCAGCAGGCCCAGGTGCTGCCCTCTCATGGTAAAAGAGAACCCAAAGGCTGTTCTAACGCAGGCGAGGCCAGATCACCCCGCCAGGCTTCCCAGACACCGAGTTTGAGGCTGGTGCTGAGGCTCTGTCCCTCCTGGAGCTGTGGTTGGCATGAAAGGCATTGCCGGGCGCTGGAGCCAAACTGGGACGAGGATTCTGGGGCTGAGCAGCCGGGCAAGGCTTTCCCACCACCCACCTGCCCTTGGTGGAGGACTGGTGGAGGACTAATGCCTCCTGGTGGTCCCAGGCACATCCCATCGACAGTGTGGCAATGGCCGGTGCACCTCCCATGGCTGGCAAGGGCTTCTGGCTGCTGGGATACCCGGGGACGTCCCAGCTGGCACCTGGAAGGGCATGTGGAGATGGAGCGTCAGCAACTGGGAGTGTCAGAAATGGGGGGTCCAAGCAAAGGGGCAAAAGGCAAAGGCTGGCAAATGAGGAAAGGGGAAAGGCAGAGGTGGTGCAGGGCCATGGACTGCCCAGGCAGGGGCAACATGAGTCCTGGGAGCAGTTTGGGGCACCACAGTACAAGATCTAAAGCCATTAGGAAGGGTTCAAGGAGGAGCACGAAGATGGTGAAGGTTTCTTGAGGAGTGGCTGAGGTCACTGGGTTTGTTCAGCTGGAGAAGAGAAGACTGAGGACAGACCTCACCAGGGTCTGCAGCTTCCTCACGGGGGACAGCACCATCTCTGCTCTCTGTGAGCAGTGACAGGACCCAAGGAATGGCTGGAACTGTCCCAGAGGAGGCTTAGGTTGGATCTCAGCAAAAGGTTCTTCCCCCACAGGGTGGTTGGGCACTGCCCAGGCTCCCCAGGGCAGTGGGCACAGCACCAAGGCTGCCAGAGCTCCAGGAGGGTTTGGACAAGGCTCTGAGGGACAGGGTGGGATTGTTGGGGTGTCTGTGCAGGGCCAGGAGTTGGACTAGATGGTCCCTGTGGGTCCCTTCCAGCTCATAGATATTCTATGATTCTACTTGTTAACAAAGCTGCAGCCCATCAGAGAGTTGGTGAAAGCTCTAAATGTGAAGAAACTCCAGGCCCAGCTGGGACCAGGTAAGAAGAGAAGAACCACAGTGGTGTGAACCTGACCCTTGACTGATGAAATCCTGCAGCCCATGGCTTGGTGAGGCCCTGCTGGCTTTGGCAGGGTGCAGGGTCTGGCTGTGGCTTCAGGGCTCCACTCTCCCTGTCCTGTTTCCCCTACAGACAGGGGGCTGTGTTAAGTCTGAGCCTTGACACACGGAGAGCAAAGGGAAAGATTTCTTCCTCTGCTTTGACCTTCCCACAACAGCACCGCACGTAGGACAGGCCACCAGCACCTCATCTGGAAAAGCTTGGAGAGCAAAACTCTTCTTTAGGTTAAAAATATTGTAGAAAATGGAGAAAACTTGGTGAGGGTCTTCTGGAGTGCAAATGATGCAGTTGTGCACTGCAGTCCACAGCGGTGAGGGAAGCGCAGTGGTGGCTGTGATGGTGCAGAGATCTGTGGGGGGAAGGGTTGGGGAGCATTTCATAAGGCCAGTTGTATCAGTGCCAACAATATTTAACAGCTGGCCCAGCAGAAATAATTCAACTGTCATGTCTGGTGAGGGACAGTTATGGGTATGAGCAGATTAAGCCCAGCCAGTGCCATCTCCAGACTTTGCCCTTCTGCTGTTTGCTAAGTGCCACCACCAGAGACTTGGGGCTGAGGACTGAGGAAGGCTGAACAGCACTGAGAGCATTTTCCTCTGTACCTTGTCTGCTTTTGGAAGTCTCAGGCTAAGCCAGGCTCATCTGACACAGAAGATTGAAAAGAACTGAAGGGAAACAAAGAGAAATTTTAAGCTTTCATCAGAAGCCTATTAAAGTCCCTATCATTTACCCTGAGCACATGAAATAGCCTTTATTACAGGCATTTTTCTGAGCACAAAAGCTACTTTCAATAACACAGGAAGGGAAAAAATCATTACAAACTTGCAAGAATCAAGGACCATCTTGCAGAATCTCTTTGTCATGAAACAAATTATAAAAGGCTATAAATAGGTGATCATTATTAGAACAAGGGAGCTCTCTAAGTAGGCTCCCTGCACAGGGAATGAACTGCTCCCTAGCAGGCAGGGGGGGTGTGAGGCAACCAACAGGTAACTCACAAGCTCTCCAGGGGGAAGGAGAAAACAGACCTAAAGTAATTTTCAGGAGCATTTGTAGAAACAAGTTATTTTAAAGACTGTTAACAATAGACCCGGATACACACAAGTATTCTCAGCACAGGGCACTGCTGAACTTGGACAGGATTACACCTGGAGCTGTTTAAGGCCAGGTTGGATGGGGCTTGGAGCAACCTGGGATGGTGGAAGGTGTCCCTGACCATGGCAGGGGGTGGAATGAGATGGTCTTTAAGGTCCCTTCCAACCCAAACTAGTCTGGGATTCTGTGAGTCCAGGATATCACCGATGGATAGAACATAGGACAGGAGCTCTGGGCTCTTGAGTCCAGCTGTGCTCTCCAGCTCCTCCATAACCTGCTGGTTTGTCACCTCTCCTGGGGTTTCCTCCTAGTGTTGCTTGTGCTGCTTGCAAAAATTACTCCTCTCATTTTTATATTTTTTTTAACTTTTTTAATTTTTAGATTCCAGCCTCACATATTCATTCCTGCTCATCATGTAATTGAGTTTAAATAGTTCTTTCTCCTGCTGTTTGTTTACTCCCGTGGTATTTATAGGAGTTAGTCATGTCTACTTTTAGCCTTCCTGTGGTGAGACTAAACACAATAAACTCCCTCCATCTCCCCATTGGAGACAGAGCCATCGTTCCTCTGCTGTGTCCTCACAGACTCCCACCCCCATCCCAGAGCTGCCCTCCAGTTCCTAGTTGAATGGCAGGGTGCCCAGGTGAAAGTGGGTGTGGTTGGCTTTTTATAGTTTGGTTAAATTTGCAGCAACTACAACAATCCTGTGTTTTACTCCAGGTCTTTCATGGAGGAATGGCCCCCAGGGACGGGGATGTTTGCTGTGAAGGAATCTCATATTCCAGCTGCCCTGAGTGGGTCAGTGGTATCTCACTGGAGGATTATAGTGTCAGTATTAAACCCTGAGGGACCTGCCATTAGGAAGGTAAGGTTTCCCAGCCTGCTCAATAGACTTGGAAGTTTTCAGGGTGAGTAGCACAGCCAGTAAGAGACTTGGAACTCGGTGTTTCCACAAACAGGGAGTTGTGCAAACCCCATTGAATGCTAAAGAAGAGCTTTGAGAACCTGCCCCATCAGTCTGTGGCTTTGAGCCATGTTGCCAGTGCTGTCACCTGTCCATGTGAACTGCTGGGTTGGGGGTTTTCTCCTGGAATCAGGGTGTGATCCCTCCCAAACATCCATGCAGGTATTTGGGATATGGTGATATTGGCCAGGAGCTTTTGATTCTGAGCTTCTTGGCCTGACTCCAGCTTGGAGGTGACCTTTGCCTGCTGCTAGGGCTCTGTGCTTGCAAGAGGCTCACATATTCCAAAGAAATGGGCAGTCAGTGACAGGGCATCAAGATTTTCAGGCCTTCTGGGAAGATGCCATATCAGCCTGCAGTGCCGGCACACCTGGGGAGCACCAAGACCGCGTTCCATCAGCTTTGGGTGCACTGTGTCTTTGCTTTCAGCCTTTCTGGGCAGCCAGAAGGTCTCACTGAAGCTGTTGCATTACTGGATTTTATAGAAAGCTCTTTTCAGGCCTTGTGATCCAGGAGAAGCAGGTGGTGATTGCACTGGCTCCGGGAGATCACAGAGTCACAGAAACATTAGGATTGGAAGAGACCTCCAAGATCAAGTCCAGCCCTTAACCAAACACCCCTGTGCCCACAAAACCATGGTATGAAGTGCCACGTCATGAAGTGCCATGCTCTTTGAACACTTCCAGGGATGGTGACTCCACCACTTCCCTGAGGAACCTGTTCCAGTGCTTAAAATGCAAGGAGCTGACAAACTCCCTGGGAAAAATTCTGCACCAAGGCGGTGAGGAATTGTTGTGGCTGTGGGTGGATGACACACAGGCTGTGTACAGATCTCCCTGTGCCTGGCAGAGCTTTAACTGCAGATTATCTCTGTCCTCCAGTGAGGAGGGAATCTGGGAATCTTGTCTTCTCTGCATTTGAAAGAGATCCCTTGGCCCATGACCACTGCAAAGTGGGGATGAACCTTTGAGCACTTCTCATTCTCTCTTTTTTTATTATTTTTCACTAGCTGTTTGGTGTGAATCATTTTTCCCTATATTTTGGTTTGATTTTCCCCCAAAGGCCATTTTGTCTTACCCAGAGGTGTCAGTAGAAGCACTGGGAGAGCAGCAGGGGGTTTCCTCCCACCTAAACATCCAGTGTGGCTGAGCAAGTGCCCCGATCCCTTAGCACAGTTTATGGATTTTAGGGATTTCTCTGGCCGTGGGTGTAGAGTTCAGCTCTGTAGGGAAGCAGGGTTTGAACGAGGGACAGCTCTTGGTGCAAGAGGAAACTGCACTGGGAGGGTGATGGTGCAAACTGGAGCTGCCTTTGACAGCTGCATTCACCCTTTCTCCAGGATGCAAAAAAACCATTTCAGATTTGTTTTTTAAAAAATATTGTTCAAACCACAATATCTTGTTTGGAATAATGGATTGAGCATGTTCATTATGGGACAACTGGAAAATAAATAACTTTAGGGGATTTTTCCCCACTCTGAATTCTGCAGTCCTACCAATATTTCTCCTCTGGGCTGAGGCTCAAGGCTGCCATTTGATCCTTGTGGATGTCAAATTTCAACATCAGTGTAAATTGTATTGCTAAGTCTAAAACCTCTTTAAACATGGGAACATTTTCACTGGCTCTTGCTCAAACTTTCCCTCCCTCGATTAAATTATTTATTTGTAGTTTCCCACATGACTTAAGAACTGGATTAGTTGAGGCCTTCGCTAGAACTGATCTGGAGGCAGAAATGCAACTCTGAGAACGTGGTCCTTGGGTTCAGGGCATGACCACGGGCATCTCCATGGTCCAGCCTGCTGGGCCACAAAGTTCACTGTTGTTTATAATGAAATAAATGATTTCTCTGCCCAGCTTGATACAACCCTTGGAAGGAGACCCAGGAATGAAAAGCATGTCAGAGAAATGCACAGAGCCCAGGATGGTCTTTAAAAATAGAAATGGTTTCTGAAGTTTTCAGGAAAATATGAAAAAACAAGTTTTTCATGGATAAACAGGATGACACCTTTAAATCTCCTAAACAGAGCAATAAAAGGGTGCCTGGTTCTGGATTGGGGCAGGTCACAACTTTAAAGAGCAGGAGTTCTCCCTGAGCAAATCCAGGGGACCAGCCTTGTTACGGCTCTTGTGGCAGAGCAACACAACCTTCCCTGGATCTCTGGAAGAAGGTGGAGCATTTCCATCTCACAGGTAAACAGAAGGGACCCACCGGGACCATCCAGCCCAACCCCTGGCCCTGCACAGACACCCCAACAATCCCCCCCGGCCCTCAGAGCGTTGTCCAAACGCTCCTGGAGCTCTGGCAGCCCTGGGGCTGTGCCCACTGCCCTGGGGAGCAATGAAGATGAGGAGGTGCCTTTCCTCCCTCCCTCCCTCCCACACTTACCAAGGCTTCAGAATATGGGTATAAACCACTTTGCCCTCTTTGCCTCTCTTGTCAAGCTCTATTTTTGAAAAGCTCTGTTTTCAGCAGAGAAAAAGATGATGGGTGATGGATACAAAGGGATTTAGGGCCCAGGCCCACGGGGAAAATCATTTTTGCACCATGTTTAAGAAGCATCATCAGTGTGCTTGGTGCTCTGCATTGCAGGAGGGTCACAGGGAGAGGAGCTTTTACATCAGTATGAAGGATAGATTAAGAATTCAGCAAAACATATCCTGAGCATTTGTTGCTTTTGCAGGGAGATGAGAGACATTAAAGTTTCAAAGGATCATTTCCATCCCTCCCAGGCTCAGCTAAGCCAAAATCAGGAGCCTGATTGCAAAAGGGAACTTGAACCACAAAGATCTTTTTGGGTCTTGCTCAGCAGTTTCATACAAAAGCAAAATAAAAGATAAGCTGGAATGAGGGACAGGGTAAGGAGATGTAGAGCCACAACAGTCTAGAGACAAATTCACTTTCAGTAAAACACATCTGCCCATTTTCCAGTATCTTGGGTTACAGCAACAATAACTTGTGCTGGTTTATTGGGTTGCAGATTACTGGGAACCCTGCTGACTCCTGTTTCTTTAGCCTTACTGTGACACACACACAGAGGAAAGACAAGAAATTCCTGCAGGTCATTCCTCATGCGGAGAAAATACATCAGCCCACCAAAACTCACTCTTTTGGGACAACAGAGCTGTGAGGCAACAGGCTGAACAGAGGTGAACAAAGTGCCCACCTCCACCAGACAAAATGTTTCAGGCTTTTGAGCCCTTTTCTAATTCAGAAATGACCTTTTACATCACTGGTTTGGATCACTTTGGTGGATTCAGTATAGGAAGTCTATTGGAAAATGAGCAGGAAAAAGGGACTTGTGCAAAGACAGAGTAGGAAATCTCACAAATCTGGACTGCAATTCATGGAACTCAAGATGCAAAATATGTTAGTTCCTAGGTATTTATTCTTAAAAATGGTAACTTTCCAGTCCCCCCAGCAGATCTCTGTTGTTACTATTACTGTTGAACAATGTTCCTGTTCCTCCCCAAACCATATTTATGATGTTTCCAGCCAGCTCTGCAATCACTGAGCTCTGGAGACATAATTTGATCATCCTGCTGATGTATGAAGAGATGAAGCAGCTCTGACTGGAAATACCTGGCAGCCATTTCAGATTTGTTCATCAATGAACTTCACAAAGCCTGTAGGGTTCACAAAGCTCTAAATCCCATTACTGGGTGTTTCCTGTCTCTGATTGCTCTGCATTAAAAATGTTTCCAGGGTGCAACTCTGACCATTGCTATTTTCTCTGCTTCTCATTGCCTGTTATTTGCTATAGGTGCTATGGGGTGTTTGTATTTCATATAGGCTGGGGTAGATGTTCCAAAAAATCATCTCTCAGCAACATTTTGGAAATAAACAGGAATATCTTTGCAGGAGGTTCAGGACCCACAAGGCTCCAGTGAGATTTGAACTCACGACCCCTGGTTTACTAGACCAGTGCTCTAACCCCTGAGCTATGGAGCCTCTGAAATTTGGGTGCTTTTGCCTTTACAAACATTTCATATAATAATTTTCTCTTAACTCTGCAGTGAAATGGAACCTGCACTGATGGAATGTGCTGCTCCAGGGATTTTCCATTCTCTTTCCAAGTTGCACCAACAGAAACAGTGGAGTCACAAAACTACCAGGTCAACCCAAACCTGGATTTTCTCTCCTTCAGCTCATTCCTGTGAGGACATCCAGAGGGATGGCTCCCTTTTCCCTGGCCAAGTAGACTGGGAAGTTTACAAACAAGAACCAATGATCTCTGGCCTCTTCATGGTTGTTGCACTAATTTATCAAAGAAGGAAAGAAATACAGGCCACAAAGATTCTCTGAGGGCAGGAGCCTCTCTCACATGAGGAAAGGTTGAGAAAAATGGGATTATTCAGCCTAGAGAAGAGAAGGCTCCAGGGTGACCTAAATGTGGCCTTCCAGGGCCTAAAGGGGTTCCAAGAGAGCTGGAGAGGGACTGGGGACAAGGGATGGAGGGACAGGACAAGGGGGAATGGCTTCCCACTGCCAGAGGGCAGGGTTAGATGGGATATTGGGAAGGAATTCTTGGCTGTGAGGGTGGGGAGGCCCTGGCCCAGGTTGCCCAGAGAAGCTGTGGCTGCCCCTGGATCCCTGGAAGTGTCCAAGGCCAGGTTGGACAGGGCTTGGAGCAACTTGGCATAGTGGAAGGTGTCCCTGCCCATGGCAGGGGGTGGAATGAGGTGAACTTTAAGATCCCTTTCAACCCAAATCAGTCTATTCCATTCCTTCCCATTGGGAATCAGCTGTGTATTTGGTTTTTCCTCTCAGCTCTTCACACATGTCAGTGTTTTCTCAGAAGTCCCTGCTCTGCTTTGGGCACCTTGGCTGATTTGGGAACTTTTGTATTTCAAAGCCACTCTTTGGTGTCTGAATTTCCAGTGTATTCTTTCTTGGAGCTTCATTCTTCACCAAAGGTAGTTAGAAAGGAGTGTCATAAGAAACACTCCCAGCATTTTTTCTGTTTCCTCCCTTCTTAACACACCCATTAAACTTTAAAGGCCTGGGTGCCTCGGGTGCCATCAGTAATTACTGCAGAGAGTGTATTTGATGGCACAGCTCCGTGCCTGTTTCCAGCCCCTGGATTTTGGGTGATGTTTGGAAAGGCTCTGTCAGTCACAGTGACCCAGGCACGGAGAGTCCTCACTGCAACTGCCACACAACACAGTGGCTGGATTTTGTTTCACTGGGAGGGTTCTGCTTTCTCCCCCTTTTCCTGGTGCTCAGCCCAGCTTTTCCTGCTGGGCCCTAAAGCTTTTGGGATCCTTGTGTTGTGGAGAGGGACTACTGTGATGGATGTGATTCTTTTCTTTGGGCCACTGTGGCTGGAAGGTGCTTGTGGCACCTCCTGAGGCCTGTGGGGTCTGTCTGGTTTGGAGAGGGGATACAATGATGGACTTGGTCCTTTGCCCACCACACGGTCCTGGGCAACTGGCTCTGTGTGGCCCTGCTCAAGCAGGGGGTGTCCAGCTGACCTTCCCAGGTGCCTTCCAACCTCCTCCTGGATGTGATTCTGGGCCCTTTGTGCAGGCTGGGCTTGTTCCTGTGGTAGTTTGGTCTGGGCCTTCCTTGGTGACCAGTTTGTAACCAAGGAAGTGCCCAGATTTACCCAGTATTCCCTACGATTTTTACGTAAGCCAGGCTATAAGAAGAAAGGAGGAAAGGCCTTCACTCTCTTTCCATCCGGTGGCTTGGAGGTGCAGGTTCCCTGCTGTTGAGTCTGTCGGGTGGGGGAGCGAGGCCTGGGGGGGCCTTGTCGACCTTGGGAGGCAGAGGTTGCCGGTGACTCTCCATTGTCCCAAGGAGAGTAGTAAGATAGTTTTTTTTTTGCCAATTCTTTTAGTTGCTAGATATTGGGATACTAATCAGGATATATATATATATATATATTTTATTTTGGTTTTGTTCCTTTTTCCTTCCCCCTTCCCTTTCCCTTGTGAAATTATATATATATTTCAATTGTATATAACTGTAACATAAGTGTAAATATATTTATATATGTTGCTTTAGCTGTCTCTCTCTCATTTCGGTTTTCTTGGTTGTTTTTTTCTGCCTCTTCTCCCTGAGGTTTTGGGGGGGTGGGGAGGGACTTCTTGTGGTAAGGTTTGAGACTTGGCAGGGAGCCAGCTTCAAACCATATCAGTTCCCCACGGGGCAGCCCGAGGCACAAACTCAGCCTGATGGCACCTACAAGCTGCTGCTTCTTTCTCCCTGCTCCAGGTCCTGCCTCTGCTGTGGGCTCAGGGCTGGCTCTCAGCAGCAGCAGAGGTGTCAGCAGTGATCACCAGGGTGTGGTTCATCACATTCACATCCCACACTGACAGGACCTTCCAGCTGGTGCCTGCATGGGGGGAAGGGGATAATCAGTGCCAAGGCTTTCATGGCTGTATTCCACAGTTTCTTCCTCCTGTCTCCATCCTCAGCATCCCACTGGGACACTTCCCACCCTCTGTGCCCTGTCACAGTCCTGCAGCTTGGAGATGTTCTTCTGCAAAACCAAAGGCAGAGAAATTAAAGAATTCCCTTCCAGTGACACCAAGAGGGATCACACACACACTGAGGCTTTCCAGGGAGGTGGAAGCACTGTCCCAGAGTGGCTGGTTGTGCCCAGGCACGGCCAGGATACGTGGCCTTAAGGAGTGAGCCTGAGCTGCGGGATGGACACACATCACTCTCTGCACAGCAATGCTGGATTTGGGACAACTCCTGATCCTGTGGTGCTGCCTCACCTGGTGCATGAGGCTGGATAAGCACCTGAGTACAGCCTGGCTCCAGCTCTCCTTGTTCCTGCTGGTTTGTCACCAATGGAGCTGAGCCTGGTGCATCTCCAGGGGCTACTCCAGCCACCACACTGCCCACTCACAGCTGGGTGTCTGCCCCAGCATGTAGGAAAACTGGAAAAATAGAAACTGTCCTGCTGGAAGGCAGCATTCTCCCAGTCACGTGGATGAGGTACTGCTGGATTCCCTGCTTGGTGTTGAAATCACGGAACCTGGTGCAGTCAGGTGTGAAGGTGTAGTTCCAGCATCCATTTTTCCTGGTTGGAGCTCTTTCACAGAATTCCAGAATATGCTGATTTGGAAGGGACCCACAAGGATCATCCAGTCCAACTCTCAGCCCTGCACAGGCCCATCCCCAAGGGTCACACCCTGTGCCCCAGAGGATCATCCAAACTCTCCTGGAGCTCTGGCAGCCTTGGGGTTGTGCCCACTGCCCTGGGGAGCCTGGGCAGTGCCAACCAGCCTCTGGGGGAAGAACCTTTTCCTGAGATCCAACCTGACCCTGCCCTGACACAGCTCCAGTCCATTCCCTGGGGTCTTTCAGCTGAGACCCATGACACTGCTGGTTTGGGTTACGTTTTACTCAGCAGAGACAAACTGAGACTGTCCCTGGCAGCGAGCAAGGGAGGGGCACCTCAGGCCATTCTCACTGCAGAGGCAGCAGAAGGAGCATCCAGCAGATGGATCAGCTGGTTTTCTCTCCTTCCTTGCTGATTTATCCTCCCTTGGTGAGCCCTCAGGATGCCAGCTCAAGGAAAGTAGCTGAATCTGATGGGCTGAGTTCCCAGCTGGGGATGAAACAGTGACAAATGTGGGGTGAATGTGGAGAGAGCAAGAAGCAGAGAAATCGAACTGAACTTTCTGTTTACCATTTGGCCAAATATTGGACAATGAGAAACCCTGTCATGCCCATGAATATTCATGTAGAATTGTTAAATATGGGCAGTGCCAGGCTGACTGGGACCTCCTATAGAGCCTCCACCTTGGCGCACTGGGGTGTCACTGGGATGATTTCTAGGCACAGAAGGAGCTTTGTCCCTGCACAGTCCCTTGTGCCTCAGATTCTTCCCATCAAATAGGCAAGTCCTGTGGAGCTGGAATAGTAAAGCCCAGCCTTGAACACCTCAAATTTGAGGGAAGTATTTATGGAGGCTCTGCCAGCCTGCAGAAAGTCTGGGAGAGGGTGATGGCTGTGCATTGAACCCTCAGGCACAGAAATGTCTCATGGCAGGAGAAAACACACAACAGCAGCTGAAAGAACTCTGAGTTTCAGGGTCTTAGTAGGAAGATGGACAAAGAGAAAATATAAGTACAAATGGTTAAAGGGTGACTCAGAATAAGCCACATTGTGTCTATTATTCCTGGTCTTTTTTGTGGAAGAAAATTGCTTTCTTTGAACGAAAGCGGAAATTAAGACCATCCATCCTCCCAAGCGTAGGAAAACACAAACCCTCATTAGGTGGGCTGAAAGGCAATTCTCAGGCCTTTATGACAAGCCGAGAGCAGGATTCTGTCTATAGCTTTTAAGGAGAAATGATGAATTACCTGGCATGGGTTCAGTGCCTGAGTCTGGCATTGAGTAAACTCACAAAGAAGCTTGAAGCCAATCAAGCAACTTTGTACAAATCCTGCTGAAAGAAGCCCTTTGGGGACATGCAGTGAGGACACACACCAGTCAAATAAATCTGAAAATAATAATGGACATCCCATGCAGGAACATGTGCTCGGAGCGTGGTTTACAAGAGCAGCTGGGCTCAGAGCCTCGGAACACATGGCTGGGCCATGAGAGACACGGGCTGGCAGAAGGAAACAGGGGGAACAGTTTGATACAGGCTGTTTTCACACCTCGACTTGAAAAATAATGTGCTTTCAATGTGTACTGCTGCTGGAAGCCCTTTGGTGAACAGTAAATGCTTCTGGTAATGAAAAGTGATGGGGTGGTGAATGGGAAAGGCTCGGTGGGGCTGGAAAGGCTGTGTCCTTGCTTTCCTGAGGGAAACTCCTCTGCAACTGCATTTCTCTCTGTCAACGTGTCCTGAGACACTTTGATATTTTCACCTCAGGGTCAGACCCTTGCAATGCTCTCACTGGCCTGGAGTGAAAACAGGAGTTTTTACTACTGACTTTTACTGCTGCCACTGCCACCCCAGTGCTTTTGCCTCTGACACCAGTGAGCACCAGAAGAGCTCATGCCGTGCCCTGATGGCACTGTCCCCCCAGCCTGGGGCTGGCCTCTGGTTGCAGTTTTTGTTTGATCTCTCCCCACCCCAGGAGTCTTTCCTGGCACAGCTCCTGTTTTGCACCAACCCCTCATAGGTGACCAGAGGCTGCTGAGGTCTGACCCAGGCCAGGAGCAGGTTTGCCCCTTGCCTGGTGACCTGTCCTCCAGGCAGGACTATACTCCATCCTCAGATGAAGTTCCTGGTGTGTGCAAGGCTGGCAGTTGTTCCATTTTTACCCCTAACACTCCTGCAAACATCTTTCTTCCCATAACCTGAAAGCAGTGGAATGTGGCCCAGTTGCACAAGGCAAGTAATGTTAGTCCATCCCAGGCTTTCTCCATGTTGGAAACCTGGGATAATCTTCCACCAGCTGGTAAGAGATGACCAGCAGCATAGTGGCCGTGCAGGATCAGTGGTGAAGCCCCCATGAGCTCCTTCCTCACCACACAGACCTTGTGAACCAAAGCAAAACTGTCTCCTGAGGTGCTGGGAGGGCTTCCCGAGGGCCTCTGGTGGCAATGGCACTGTGAAAAGTGAGGAAGACCAGAAGGAATGATAATTGCTAAATTGTTAAGTGCTAATTTATTTTCTAGGTCCATGCAGTGCCCCCACCTCTGCTACCAACAGGCTGGAGAATAAAGAAACTTCCTGCTGGTGGAGTCTGAAGGACCAGAAACGTCTCGCCCTGAAGTGCTTCCATGCAGTGCCAAGTCCTGAAGCAAGTTTGTCCAGGGTCATGATGAAATGACTGTTAAGGAAGGCACTAGGGCTGGATTTTCTTGTTCAGTGGGAATCAGGCTAGTGAAAAACCATCTTTTACTCATTTTTCATGCTCTGTTTGGATCTAGGTTGTGTTTATAGCCAGGTGCTACGATTGGCTTCCACTCTAAGAAATACTTGATCATCAAGAAGATACAGCTCTCCCCCAGCATTTCTGCAGGAGATGCTTCTTCAGTTCAAACCAGCACCAATAGACTGTATGTCAGCACAAAGGTTGAATGGGTTGTTGACACAATCCTACTTTTCTTCTGGAATAGACCCTTCATATTCCTCCTGTGACCAGGTGTAGGATCATCCTGCTGCCAGGCATGGCCAGTGCCCATCCTTGGCTCTGGCACACACCCTACATTGATCAGGTGGGCTTAGTTTAGTGATTAAATTAGAATAAAGGGAATTTAGTGGGAGATGACTGTGAGGGTTGAAGAATTCGGCAAGGTGAGGTATGAAAACTTTGTGCAATTGCACAATTTGGGGGTAAAATATATATTTCTTACTGTCTTTATCCCAGCAAGCTCTATCTTACAGAGGTGTTTATATCCAGTAGTTGGCTTTTCTAGTTTCCAAGACTGACTTTTGCCCCGGTCAATCCCACCATGTTTGCTGGTGGAGCATTGCACTTACCCTCATGCTGAACTTTAGTCACCAAGAGTAACTTCACCTTTTTAGTTAAACTTTACCTGTTTAGCTGCAACAAACTTAAATATCCTCTGCCCACTGTGGCAACACCTATCCATGGATAGACCCCCAGTGCTCATTGCAGATTCTTGGGTACCAGAAAAAACTCCCATGCCCTGTTTCTCCCATCAGATGCTTCTTGTCTCCATGGCTGCTTTTTCCAGGCCAAACCTCCTGACAATGCTGTGGAGTTGTCCCAGTTCCACCTGTGAGATGTGGAGTATGAAAAGCAGAACTTGACAGTCACAGTCCTGATTTCCATGGGAAATAGGAGTTTCCACTGTGCTCTTTGCTTTTACCCAGAGATCAGGGGAACTGCTACAGAGTGGAAATGTTTGTGTACAGCAAATTAGGCCTTATTTTCATGAATCAGGGCTAATCTTAGCAATCCTCAAAAACATTTTTGGAACAAAAGTCATATAAAGGGAGTCACAGGACAGTGATCTCCCACTGCTGCGGAAAGGCCAAAGCTCAGCAATGGGCAACAGCTCTTGCAATAAAGCAGCCAACCAAAGCCAAGATGTTTATTTTCCAGAGCTGGAAACATCCATCCTGAAGCAACAGGGAGCTTTGGTGGCATTATTTACAGGGTTGTTTGTCTCCAGCAAGAGGAATTGTTATGTCAGGTTGGATTTCCAGCAAGCCAACAGTGACAGTGCCCTGGGCTCAGCTTTAAATTCAGTTGTGGGATGGTGGTGGTGAGGGACCACCTCAGCACACACTCAAAGGCTTGACAATGTGATGGGCTCTGTAAACAACATGAATAGACCCTGGTTATGATTCTAGCAACAGCTCATAAGCTGCATCCTAAGAGTTATAAGAAACTCCACAAATCTCAGCATCACATTTGATCTGCTGCAAGAAGGGAAAACTTATTTCACCGTTGCTCTTGTAGCCATACTTGGATATTTTTTTATATCATTCTAGCAGTGGGAAGATGAAGCTAAACAAGAGAAAACTGAGAAAGTTACTACAGGATTACATGGCACAGGGTTCTTTCTGGCCTTCAAATGAACCTTGAAGTTTGGATTGACTTTCCCTGGCTCTCGTTACCTGCTGGTGCTTGTGAGCAGCCCAGTGGCAACCACTACCTAAAGTTCCTGGCTTCCTTTAAAGTACCCTTGTAAAGTTTTCTTGGAAGCCAGTGAGAGTTCCTTCCAGTCCTGGATAAAAAAGGAAAAGGTCTAATGTTTGGAATAAACATGTTGCTCTGAGGGTGCCTGTTTTGTTCCCTGCGCTGAGAGAACAGGAGTTATTTCTGGAATGTGGCTGTCACTCTTTAAGCTACTGTAATTTCTCCCTGGAGTCCTCCTTGGAATACAAAGTTGGTCAAAATTTTACCCTTGACCCTCCTCAGATTAGCAAAGAGCAAAATGCAGCTTGTTTGGAAAACAACGTGTGGCTGTGAGTGCTGGGCAGGCCTGGGGAGACCTGCAGGCACAAGTCAAGCTGCCTTTCCAAGAATTTTCAAGAACACTTGTGAAACAGAAAGAAATGGGGATTTCTCAGTATCCCGTGGCCCAGGAGCTCAGGGTTTGTGCCCCAGATGCAAATCTGCATTTCACAGGCACAGGCCATGGACATCACAAGCCCTGCCACGAGCCCAGGGAGACCACTCTGGAGAGGGTCTGGTGGTCCCCTGGTCCAGGAGGGATTAGCAGAGTCACTGCTCCTATTCCCTGTTGTCTGAGAATAAAACCCAGCTGATGGAGCCCTTAGCACAAGAGCCCTCACAGAGCAGGATGTTTTATAGCCAGATGTCCCTAATTACAGATGAGTTGCTGAGCTGCAGGAGCTTAACCATTTCTGAGCCAAATCAAACCCCTCAGCACTCCTGAGCTGCAGGAGAAAAACCTGCAGCTTGTTAAGTCTCAACCCTGAGGTACCTGTTAATCATGATATGTGGAAATGAGAAGAAGAAAGAAATAAGAACAATAAATAAAAGTAATTTCCCATCCTTGGGGTAAAGGATGCATTATATCACAGGTAGTGCAGTAATTGCTAAATGGAAGTGCATAAAAATAGAGATTTACACTTCCACTGTGATGTAACTGCTCCAGTAGCACATCTCTGAGCTGTGCCACCTCAGCACTGTAAAACACAGCATTTCAGTGAGCAAATAAGCAAATATTGCCACGGTTGTTTTGCTGTGTCACAAATCAGACCCAGCAGTATAAATCACACAGAGCAGACTGTGGTGAAACTCCTGTGCTGGTCCCTGGCAGCATCACTGCCTGCTCCTCACTCAACTCTTCTCCACAAACTCAGGCTGTCAGGCTCAGATGGAAGGGCTGGGAATGCACAGCACCACTGGCAGTTCAAATGCTCCTCATAGCTCTGGAGAAAAAAAGATGTAAATACCAGGGGTGCAACAAATGCAAATAACTAATGCAGGAAGGCAGACTTTGTGATGGAACCTCCTCTGGATGCATCTGGCAAGGTCTGCTTTCCTGCACATTTAAGCCAGGAAGAAATGAGAGCCAGAAGAGGGTGAAGAGCTCAGCAATCCTTGGGTACCACAGAAAATTCTTGGTCCTGTGACTGGGAAACTCCCCCCTGTAAAATCCACAGAGGTGAAGCCAAAGGCAGTGCCAGTCTCCCACTTGCACTGGTGACCTTCCTGTTGCTGCTCTGCAATACCCAGGGTAAAGGAGGGGACCAGCACAGGTGGTCCAACATGCCCTGAGGTCTGCACTGGATGTGTTGGGAATGATGCCATACATACCCAGCTGCCTGGAGATAAGGATCTCATACTCTCTAGTTTCCAGGGGCCTCACTCCAGACTGTAACTGCCTGAGCTGTAACAGCCCCACATGGTGGGGCTGCAGAATTAATGCAATTTCAAGAGGAGATTTAAAATTGTCTTCTGCAAAAATCTCATTGGAATGTTGATGTTACAGCCTGGAGTGCAGGGGCTCAGCCCCAGCTCGTGGTGGGCAGCAGGAACACACAGTTTAGGGACAAAATAGGTGGAATGTGACAACAGGACCCAAACTGCATCATGAGACCACCAGACAAAGCACTATTTTTTGCTGAACAGGCATTTTTACTGAGCAGTGAATAGGCTCCCCAGGTCATGGCCCCAAGGCTGTCAGAGCTCAAGGAGTGTTTGGACAACACTCTCAGGGACAGAATGGGATTGTTGGGGTGTCTGTGCAGGGCCTGGAGCTGGACTGGATGGTCCTTGTGGGTCCCTTCCAACTCAGAGTCTTCTGTGATTCCAGGGTTCTATTAAAAAAACAAAACCTAAAAAAAAACCTTAAAAAAAGCCTTCAGACATCTGACTGGCTGGTAGGGATGAGGAAGCTAAAGGGGGGTTTGATTTGTCTCCATCTGATTAGTTGGTTGCTCAGAGTTCAGTGGTTTCCAATGGAATCCATTGTTAATCCCTCGATTAGGAGATAACACACTGCCAGAATCACCCCAGACTTCCCATCACTTTGTGCTGTTCACACCACTCAGTCTGTGCTTCACAGGGTCTGGCTTGTGCTCTTTTGGACAAGAAACATCTGGGGACAATTAAGTCCTCTGAAAAGCTGCCCCCAAGTTTGGGGAAGTGTCCTTCTGAGAGACACATCAACTGCTTTGCCTGGAGCTTGTGCAACGTGCTGGCAGCACCCAAAATCCAGGGCTTTTTCATTGCCACTGTCAGGCTGTGGTTTGGGTGACTCTCAGCAGCTCTTTCTCTTCTGCCACCTGTTGTAAATAAATAAACTTAGTTAAGTAATAAAGTAATTTAGAAGAAGTATGTTAGTAAATAAAGCAATTCGTGGGATTTAATGAGCAAAGCAGGACAGTAAATTAAATGGGTCTTGCTAAACGTCACCAGGCTTCAATTATGAGGAAAAAACAGTGTACTTTCCATGTGAAAAGGCAAGGAGCAGACACTGCTCTCTGGGACATGCCCTGCAGTGCTTCTGGTGTGAGGAGGGTTTCCCAGCACAGGTTAAGAGCAGGGGTTTTGCTCTAAAGCTGGTCCAGCCTGGGGTTCTGGGGTCTCTTTTTGTGGGTGCAGCTCTCAGCAAGTGTTCAGGGGAACTTTAGAATGAATGACCAGGCTCACAACAGGCTTCCTACAAAACAAACACTGCTGGGACTAAGCTGGAGTCAATAACTCTTCACATGAGCCCAGAAACAGATGGTGTTTAAATCAATTACAACGGACTTAGAGGTGTTTGCCCGTCGTGTGAAGGGTGAAGTGATGGCACTGCAGGGATCTCACTGTCACTGTTCAGCCAGAGCCTGGAGATGCTGGGCATGGAACAGCTGAGGTTCAGTAGAGAATCATGGAATATGCTGAGCTGGAGGGACCCACAGGGATCATCATTCCAGCTCCTGGCCCTGCACAGACACCCCAACAATCCCACCCTGTCCCTCAGAGTGTTGTCCAAACCCTCCTGGAGCTCTGGCAGCCTTGGTGCTGTGCCCACTGCCCTGGGGAGCCTGGGCAGTGCCAACCACCCTCTGGGGGAAGAACCTTTTGCTGAGATCCAACCTGACCCTGCCCTGGCACAGCTCCAGCCGTTCCCTGGGCCCTGTCATTGCTCACAGAGAGCAGAAGTTGGAGCTGCCCCTCAGGAGGAAGCTGCAGACCCCGGTGAGGTCTGACCTCAACCTCCTCTTTTCCAGGCTGAATGAGCCAAGTCACCTCAGCTGCTCCTCATTTATGACTTCCCCTCAAGGCCCTTCACCATCTTCATGTCCCTCCTCTGGACTCTCTCTAATAGTTTTAGATTCTTGTCAAATTGTGGCACCCAAAACTGCCCCCAGTACTTGAGGTGAGGTCACATCCTGACATCTCAGTAAGGGCTGAGCTTTCAGCATGGAAAAATGATCAGAAGAGAAGAACTGTCATATTGGAGAAATGGTGTGTGTTTACAGCCATGGGCTCCAGCTCTTGGGAATATCAGCTGACACAATCTTATTTCTCTGCTCTCTGAGCAGGTTTTCATATTAAATCTCTTATCAGTCTGTTTTGCCAGCCCAGCACAATGTGTGTCTGTGCAGCTGAGAGGGCAAAGCTCCTCCCGAGACAAGCGTTTCCAAACATCCAAGAGCAGAAATCAGTCATGGGAAGTGAGGTCTGTAGGTGGGTTTATTTGAAAGGAACTTCTGCAGAAGCCCCCAAAGAGGGTTTGCAGCCCCATCAGAGGATGCCTGGACTCCGTCAGACTCGGGCTTAGAGGTGGGGGAGTAACAGATCAAGCACAGCCTTCAAATCCCCTGCAGTGAGAAACTTGGGAAACTAAAACGTGATCCTCTTTTCTTCTTTATTAAGGCAGGACAAGGATTTATTATTCTGTCCCTAAAGAAGGGGCAGGGCAGAGGTGATTAGAGTTGAGTTTTCAGGCGGCAGCAGCAGATCCAGCAGCTGCCCAGACGGGCTGCAGACAGGGAAGTTGTTGTCTGAGGCTCTCGCAGGAGATGTGATATGGGCAGTGGATTTGCCACACGTATTTCACATCATCTGAGCTAAACCCTGACAGCAAATAAAAATATCCCTGGAGGGGTTTTGGCAGCAAATGTGAGATCAGGCCCTGCGCGTGTGGCAAGAGCCGCCTGCCCTGGGGGCCACTCGAGGTTCCTGCCCACAGGGTCCATGTAGTGTCGGCTCCTGCTGCAGACAGCGTGGGAATTTCGGCTCCAGTGGGAGAGGCATTCACACACTTTCATGGAAATGCCTCAATCCCAAGTGCTGGTGGTGAGCCTGGAGCCCCCCGGCCTTGTCACCAGCAGTACCACTGAGCACTTATGGACATCCCCTTTCATTGCCTGTTCACACAGTTTTGTAACATCCTCCTAAACCAGTCACATTTTGCTCTTCTTGTTACTGCTTTGAGTAACTTTTCATCCCCAGCAAATGTTGGCAATTCGGTTCTCAGAGCTTTCTCCAGGCCAGGAGTGTGTGCAGCAGCCCAGGTCCCATCACTGAGCCCGTGGGGTCTGCTGGACACCTCCCCACCAGGAGAGATGACCATTCACCTCTGCCTCTTCTCCTCCACCTGCTGATAGCAACCAGTCCATGCCAGGACCTTTGTCCTCTGTTTTCTCAATTTCCTTAAAACTTTTGACAAGGATTCTGTGAAAAGCCTTTAGAAATCCAAGTAGACTTTATCAGCTGGATCATGGTCAGTCCATGTGTCTGTTGGCCCTTTTCAAGGTCTCCAGAAGGCTGATGAAGGATCATTTTAGTTCAGTTGGTTAAAACTTGGTCCTAAGAATGCCAAGGTCACAAGTTCAATCCCCTGTATTCACTTCAGAGTTGGACTCGATGCCCCTTGTGGATCCCTTCCACCTCAGAACACTCTGTTATTCTGTGCTTCTTACTCAGGGCAGCCACGTTAACTCTTCTCAAGGGGTCAAGTTACCTGGGTGTCCACTCACTTCTGTCTGAACAGGCCTGACGCAGGTTTGAACCCTCCTGCTTGGCCCCTCCACACTCCTCTGACAGACCTGGGGGCTTGATCAGCCCAAGAAATCACAAACTTCTCCCCCTGCTTAAGCCCCACCTGAACACAGGGCTGGCCCTTCGTGGACAAGGCCCTCCAAGGACAGTGAGAGCTGCACTTCACACCCCGTGCCCGCTCAGAAGGGGATTTTGGGAGGAGTGCGGGGCAGGAAAGTGCTCGGGGGTTTCTCCATTGCAGCCCCTCTCCCCCCTCGTGGAGCGGAGCATCTGCCCTGTGCTCTCTGCTCCAGCTGCAGCCTCGGAAATAACCCACATCTTCCTGGAGCACCGGCACAGCTTTCGCATGGCAGGAGTGCCCTCTAGTGCGGACCCGGAGCCCGCTCTCCCTCACCCTGCACCTCTCGGTGCGCCTCTGGAAAAGGGACCCCAAAGCTGACCCCAGGCCTCGGAGAAAGTGCCCTTCCCACGGGCACTGCCCGAGCCGGGGGTGCCTTTGCCATGGGAATGGCAGGAGGGAAGAGGGACAGGGAGGAGTTGTTTTAAAAGCTGTCAAATGCTTTGTAAAAATAAGGTTATTGTGATACTTTTCCAGTAGGTGTGAGATTTCAGCATTGTTATGGAAAAGTCCTTCCTTTATTTGTTTCAGAATTTGCACACTCGATGTCTGGGAAGAAAACCAGGTGAGAAATGTCTCCCATCCAGCCTCTCTAAGGTACATAATGCCAAGACATGCCACATCTAGAAACCCAGATCATGTCCTGAAGGAGAAACTTCCACTGGGAAGAGCCCAACTCCTGTGGAAGGCTTCCCTAAAGGCAAAGGATGGCTGGTGCTCCCCTGGCATCGCTGCAGGGCAGAGCTGGGTGCCAGGTCACCTCCATCCAGCACCTCCCCTGCAAGCCCTGGTGTCAGAGTGACAGCAATGCAGGATCTGTCCTGAGCTGAGGTCCTGGGCTGTATCTCTGTGGTGGTTTCACCCCAGCTGGAAACCAAGCACCAAACAGCCACTCACCCATTACCCCACCAGCAGGACTGGGGGGAGAATTGGAAGGGTAAAAACTGGAAAACTTCTGGGTTGAGGTAAAGACAGTTTGACATGGAAAGCAAAAGCCACACACACAAGCAAAGAAAAACAAGGAATTAGTTCACTGCTTCCATGGGCAGCAGGTGTTCAGCACCTCCAGGAGAGCAGGGCCCCATCCCACGGAATGGTGACTTGGGAAGACAAACACCATCACTCCAAATATCCCCCAGTGTTCCTTCTTCCCCCCAGCTTTATATACTGAGCATGATATCATATGGTCTGGAATATCCCTTGGATCAGCTGGGGTCACCTGTCCCAGCTGTGTCTCCTTCCAGGCACTCCCAACTTCCTGGCCCGTGAGGCAGCAGGAAAGCAGAAAAGCCTTGGCCCCGTGTGTGAGCCCCGCTCAGCAATAACAGAAACATCCCTGTATGATCAACCTGGTTCAGCACAAACCCAAACACAGCCCCACACCAGCCTCTGGGAAGAAAATGACCTGTCCCCCAGCTGAAAGCAGCACAGCCTCAGAGAAAGCCTTTTGCCCAGGGCAGTGCAGGGCTGTGAGGTGTCACCCCGAGGGGACAGTCACTCCACCAGGGCAGGTCACAGCAGCACCAGGACACGGTTGGGCTGGGACAGGATTCCTGCCAGCTCTGGAGCCACCAGGAACAACAGTTTGAGTCATTCCAGACCCTTCTTATTTTCTGCTGTACTGGTACTTGCAGAATGGTATCAGCTCTCCACAGGGGCTGTTAACATCACACAGGGGTGTGCCCTCCAGGGAGTTTGGAGGGTGGGCACCAAAGGGCATCATCAGGAGTTTTTCATAAAACCATAGAACAGTTTGGGTTGGAAGGGATGTTTGAAGCTCATGTAGTGATGAACAGGGATATCTTTAACTGGATCAGGGTGCTCAGAGACTCTGCCCAGGCTGAACTGGAATGTTTCCAGGGATGGGGCAGCCTTAGTTTCTCTGGGCAACCTGTGCCAGGGCCTCACCACCCTCATGGTGGAAAACTTCTTTATATCTAATCTAAATCTCCCCTCTTTTGGTTTTGGGGTTTCTTGGTTTTCATGCCAATGCCAAGGTGTTCCCTTTATTGGAAAGGGAAGGCTTTCAATCCCATGGCCAGGGCAGGGAGGTGCTTTCCCTCCACAGGATCTGCTATTTTCCCCCAGAGCCTGACCCTGGAGCTGTGCCAGCAGATGAGTTCAACTGGAGTAAGGTAAAAGCAGCCTTTTCCCACAGAATATGGATGATTTGTCTAAACTGATTCTTGACAATTCCTTCAAGCTCAGTTGGTTTTCAGGGCAAATGCTAATTTTCTTTCTTTTTTTGTCTTCTTTTTCTTTTTTTTTTTCCTCCTAAATCAGGGCAAATTTTAGTCTGCTTTCTGGTTTTTGAGCTGTTTTCTGTGGAGGTTTCTAATTCCCCTCCTTATCCAGCTGCAGCAGGGTGGAGGTGAGGTCCTGTAGCAGCAGAGGTTGTGCTCATACCCTGGCAGCCTTTGCCTTGGGTGCCAGCCTGGGATGAGGGATGCTGGTGTATCCCTCAGCAGTCTGGACAAGCCAATTCCTCTCTCTCTGCCTCATTTGCAAAGTGGAATAATGGCCCAGTCCCAAAATGGCCCAGAAGTGACTCTGTTTGCAGGGATCCAAGGGCTTTAGATGAATTCCCTTCAAAAACCTCTAAATGAAGCTGCCCTAAATTACACCATTTAGACTAATGTGACAGCAGCCATGAAAATTGCATTTTCCCAGTTGCTGGCTCCTCCTGAATTTGGGAGCATGTTAATTTTCTGGAGCAGCTAAATAGTTTCCTCTGATGATTAAAAAATGAATAATAATAGCAGTGCCCGCCTTCCCGAGGCTCGTGTAGGACTTACCAGCAAGAAATTAAACACAGTAGGAAATTCCTTGAAAGAGTTAGAAAACAAATGATTGATACCATCTCACCCTCCCTCCCGGCTCTGTGATCTGCTTTTAGAATGATTATTAAACACAGGGAAATTCATTTGGTGCTGTAACATGAACAAGACAAATTACAGTCTCTGGAGCTCAGTTAATTGCTAAAGAACATACTGACCCTCTGTGAGTTCATCAGTTATGGTAAGTAATGAACTGAGTGCCTGGGTGTGGGGCTGGGCAGGGCTCAGTGCCCTCCCACTGCCTGCAGGCCAGGGCCACCTCAGCCCTGGGAGCTCTGGGAGGAAGGATGGGAAACAAAGCCCCTGCCCCACCTTCCTGGGCAAAATAAAAGGATGTGGGTGCCCAGGAGCCGTGGAAGGGATGAGCAGTTGGTGATCAGACTCCCACCCTTGGTTTGCTGCCCCTGATGGGTCTTGCTGAGACGAGTCTTCCTGAAGTGGAATTATCTCCCCAAACTTTGGATGGCTGGAAATAATCCATATTGCCCATTGGTTCACCAAACCCTGCAGGAATTTTAGTCCCTGCCCTTCCCAAGGGCAAAAGATGCTCTGGCACCTTCTCCAGAGTTTTGTGATCCCAAATCTCATGGCAGGGTGACTTTGGAAGACCACGAGGTTGCCCTAAAAATGAGTAGGTGACACGTAGGGATGTTCAGGTCAAATTCAGGTGATATTTCTGAGTTTTCTGGTGTCATCACAGAGATGGAAGTTGGAGATTCACTTGTGGGCTCTGAGTGCTCAGCTGTGCAGCACAGGAGTCATGATAAATTCATGAGTGCTGGCAATGCTGCGTGATGTGTCATAAACAGAGCCATTGCTCTCCTTCCATCCAAACATGCCAAATTATTTTTCCTTTTCTTCTTGTTCCCCATTCCACTGTATTAGACCAAGATGTAAAATTATTAATAGAAGAGTCCATTAATTTTATGATATTTCATTATTCAATTATTTCCTCCATTATTCTTCCACATTAAATCTGAATAATTTATTCAGTGAATTTTGCAAGCAAAATGTTCGATGCATAATTTTCTCCTTTGTTAATATTCTCCCAGTTCTAATTGTCCATGAGAATTTGATCTAACGCTCTACAGAGGAGCAACCCTGAGACAAAAGACCCAACACAGACTTGTGCTCAGCACCACTGGGGATGGTTGTTCCCCTCTTAGGCTCTCAGTGCACCAAGTGTGTCTGTGAATTGGCAGAAGGAGGTGACAGGCTGTACCTGGCACGTCCTGCTGTGTCTCCCACTGTGTGTGAAGCGGTGTCATTCCATTTGGGAATGGAGTGCAAAGCCTTGGGAACAGTGGAGTAGGGAAGCATTGATGTGCACGACCCTTCTCCCAGCCAAGAGCTCTCAGCCCCTGGGGAGACACCAAAATGAGATAGAGGCAACTCCTTACCCACACTGTGTGTCAGCTCTGGGCTGATCTCCTCTGGAAACCTCGGGAAGAGGAGGCAGTTGGCTCTCCAGGCACATCCTGCACATTGACTGTACCCCCAGCCCATTCTGGAGTCCAAACCCAGCTCCCCTCATGGAGCTCACAGGGGGCTCTGGCCATGCTGGAGCTCCCCCTGCAGCAGGTTGGGCAGCCCAGCCATCCCCCCTGCCCTGGCACCAGGGGGGTGGTCCCATGATCTGGAGATGCTGGATCCTGCAGGTTGGGTTGTCCTACAGAATAGGAGATCAGCACAGAATATCCTGAGCTGGAAGGGACCCACAGGGATCATCCAGTCCAACCCCTGGCCCTGCACAGACACCCCAACAATCCCACCCTGTCCCTCAGAGCCTTGTCCAAACCCTCCTGGAGCTCTGGCAGCCTTGGGGCTGTGCCCACTGCCCTGGGGAGCCTGGGCAGTGCCAACCACCCTCTGGGGGAAGAACCTTTTGCTGAGATCCAACCTGACCCTGCCCTGCAGAAGCCCCCACAGCCCATGGCAGGGGATGCAGATGTGCAGGAGCAGCTCAGGGTGTGATGGCAGTGGCTGCCCCTCCCCTCCTGCACGCGCTGCCTCAGGGCCAGCGAGCAGGGCCTGTGTCCACACTGCTCCCAAGCCTTTCCTGTGGGAAGCAGAAAGTACCAGCACCAGGCAGTGATGATGCTAAGGGCAGGATTAGCATCATGTGCATTTGGCTTCAGGAGACTCTCACAACTGACCACAGGAGAGCAGCTCTTTCTGTTGGTCGTTCAGAGAGTTTGACTTGGACAACGCTCTTGGACATATGGTGGGATTGTTGGGGTGTCCTGTGCAGGGCCAGGAGCTGCACTGGATCATCCTGGTAGGTCCCTTCCAAGTCAGGAGATCTGTTATTTCACGTCTCTGTGCCAGGATGGACTCACAGCTCTCCACAAGCTCAGCTGCCTTTCCTACACCAGAAGCCTGTGCAGGTGACCAGAGACACCCCAAGAAGGCAGAACTGAGGTGATTTACACCCTGTGATGAACAACATCAGTCACTGCTTTGCAAACAAACAGTCAAATTTCAGCTCCAGTTAAGGTTTATTTCCAGTTTTCTGTTGTGCATTTTCCAAAAAGACCCTCACTCTGCCTGATATCTGCTTGCAGTCACCACTTTGCTGGAAGCTCTTCCAGTCTGGGAAGCAGGGTCTGATCTAAGGAGTGTGGGAGACCAGCAGCACACAGGCTGCTCCCTGACATCAGAGAATGAAAGGTAGAAAACATCAAATAAGGAACTTTTAAGTCAGAATTATCTTTAAAGCCAAAATTTTGGGGAACTTCAGGAATTCACCGTCATTTCCATGAAAGCCAAAGCCATCACTTTATTTTAGCAAATGTGGTGAACTCTCAGAGTCTCCCAAAAGAAAATCACAAGAACACTGAACTCTTGTTTTCACTGACAAGAAAGTCCAGTCCCCTTCAGTGTTTCCTCACCTCAGCTGCTTGTGCTGATTTATCAGTAATATCCAGCTAAAATGGGACACAGTAACTCCACACTGAGTGACTGACTGAGCCACCACGAACTCAGGGTTGGCATCATCACAGTTCCAATTCAGGGAACAGCATTTTTCCTGCCCTAGTCAATATACCAGTGGTAGAAACAGTGATAACATGAAGTGGTAAAAATAGAGTCCCACAAAGGCAAGTTTTCCATACTTAAAACACTGTTTTCTAAAATAACATTTTGGGCCTACCAGCTCTGCAGAAATATATGGACTTACCAGCTTTCCTGTGGAAGCCTTGTCAGGGCAGCTCTAAAGGTGTTGTCAGGTGGTTGAGATTCCCTTTCCCCCTGCCTGGTCCAAATAGATGTAAAAAATCAGCCAAGGAGAGAATGTTCATTTAAAGGCTTCACACGTTGTCCCTGCCAAAAACCAAGTGTTAGGATTGCAACCAAATTTAGCCCACACTCTACAGGCACAAGAAATGCTGAGCTAAATTGCCTCAGTAGGAGACCTCCTGTTTTTAGGAACCATTCAGAAAGTGCAATGTGTAGATTAAAAATAATATTTTTCCATGCAACACAGAAACCACCTTAATTCTGCTGCAGGGACTGAGAGGGGACCCAGCGGACTGAGAGGAGGTGTTTGCAGAGGGCCTTGCATGGGGATGTCACCTGAAATGTGTCTGAAAACAGTTTTCTTAGTCAAGTTTAGGTATGGAGCTCATAACAGGGAAAAAAGTAAAAAAATAAATTAGGAGAGCTTTATAATAATTTTTTTTGTATTATTTCATGTGAGAATGGAGTGAAACACTGTAATAGCAGTGTCTGCTGAGCACTCTGACTGCAGACACAAGGACACTAAAAGGGAACAGGAGCTTTTTAGTTGAAATTGAAAAGCAGAAAACAGACCTGATACTTATTGTATGGTGCAGAGAACCTGGGATTCCATTTGTACTTTGGAGCCAATAATTATTGCTTAATTAGAGCAAGGAGCATATGCAGGATATGTGATAGCAGATAATGGCTGGTTCTCCAGAGAGACACAGTTCTGGGTACAGAAATAGCAAGTTCCTTACACAAAGGACAGCTGATTTTATTGGGAAAGGGAGAGAAGTGGCTGCTCAAGTGTGTGTTCACGGGCAGGGGGTATGTCAGTGTGGTAGAGCTGCATGAACTTCACTGGGCCAACGCCAAACCCAGCGAATGTTTTCGAGAAATTGAGGAGAAAAGGAGGTGACCTGCAGGAGAAGGTCTGGTGCATCCTGTGGAGGATGGACAAAGCTCCCTTCTTATTAAAACCATCTTTTAGGGAAGCTGCCACCAAGCACACAGACTTCTGTGTGGTCATCCTGACTTGCAATGTGTGGTCCCTCGCTGCGCAATGAGGAGTCGCAGTGGGGTGAATCCACCAGGGGCAGCAAGTCTGGGTTCAGATTCCTTCCTTGTCAGCAACGACACAAGAGAAATCCCTTCCCAAACTGTCATTTTGGGTACACTGGTGATGGTGGGTTGGGTGGACATGGCACAGGAACAGCTGTCTAAGGCCCAATGTACAGATTGGATTGATGCCTTCTCAGAGAGATAAAAAAAAAGTTCTTGATATTCATCAAAAGCCAAAAAGCCATCCATGTAAAACTGTTCATCTCTTGTGTGAAAGTTACAAAAAGACATCTCTTGTCTTGAGTTACAAAAAAGCTTTGATATTCCTCTTTGGAGAACGTGCAGATACTTTTCACAGTGTGGTTTAGAACAAAAAGGTGCAGCTCACTTTGTCCCACTCACACTCTCTCCAGCCACCACCTTTATTTGCTGTTTCAAGCATTGAAAACAATGAGGTGACTTGAGTGACTTGGCTCCTGCTGCTCAGGCCCCTCTCTCTGACTCCCACGTGCTCACAGCTGTCAGTGGAGCTCTGTTCCTGTGCTGTCATTGCTCTTTAGACATCCCTTCCTCCCCTAAAGTTAACTCTGCTGTTTCATTTATAAAGGTCAATCACCTCTTTCCCAGGGTTTTGCATTCCCTCCTGGAGAACAGACTCTTCCTGAGCCTTTGTTGCCCTTCCTCCAGTTTCTGCTCACCTTCTCAACCCTCAGCTGTACTCAGTGTTTCAGATGAGTTTGATCAACAGTTTGTATTAACAACTGAAACCTGTGTGGAAACACTTTGTCACTGCCTCAAACCTTTCACAATTTTCAGTCACATCTCAACAGTGGCACCACAATGGCTGCATTGCAGGATTTCTCTCCCTCACTTGCTTCCAGCTGGAAACAAATATAGCCAAATTTTGCCCCATAAATGCCTGACCTAAAGCCTTAGTTGGGAATTTCATTCCATTTCTATTGCTCCAGTCCTCAAAGGCACCACATTTTTCAGATTCTCCACTGAATCACCCTCACCCTCCAGTTCTGTGGCAGCAGCAACTTCATCCTCCTTGGCCAAGGTCACTGAGTTGATGTTTGATTTGCTCTAAGGTTGAGTCCTGAAACCTCCCTGTCCCCTCCCCAAGCCTGACAGGGCCCTCTCAGCACACTGTGTGTTTTTTTAGCTGAGTCTTCAGCTCCTTACAATTCTTGCACTAATCCCCGTGCAAGAATTCAACTTTTCCAGCTCAAATAGTAATTTCCCAGGAGGCCCAGTATCAGCTCCTCTGCTGAAGTCCAGGCAGACAAGATCTGCATTTCCTTTGCCCAGAGCACCTGGGATCCAGTTGGAAGAGGGTACTGGGTTAGTGGGTCTGGATCTGTCTGGGATAAACACGTGTCCCTTTCCCTCCCAGTCTCTCCCTTCACTTCTCTCATCTTTCCTTTGAAATTTGTTTTAGGCTCCCAAGCGCCACGGGGGTCAAACCACATTGTTCCTGCAGTTTCCACACCACTTTTGGAGGCCAGCACAGAATTCCAGTGCATTAAGTGCTCTAATTCAGGTTTTTGCCTCAGGCACAGCAATGTCCAGTCCAAAACTCTCTTTCACCAGCTTTTCTAAAGCTCATCTATTAGTGTGGAGCTGTTACACCTCATTATTTTAAGCCTAACTGACTGGTAGCCACACATCCTTCCTCATCCCTCTTATTCATAAACCTACCACCACCTTTTCTTTTAGGATCCCAAAACACCACAGCCTGACATGATCCCCTTCTGCTCTCCTCACCTCTCCCATGGAGCCACCTCTGCTCATCAGCCCCATCCTCAGACCTTACCACTCCCTGCTCTTATCCTTCCTGAGGTTGGTATTTGTGGAGTCCCCTGGGAGTTTTCCCTACCTACAATTTCCTTGCCCCTCCACTGAGTTGCAAATTCCATGTTTTTGTCCCTTTGGCTTAAAAAAATCCCACATCTCTGCATTCACCTCCCTGAGCCTCTGTCTTCACTAAATCATTTTCTTAAATTTCTCCTAACTTGCCCTTTTGGAAACCAAAGCCCCACTTACAGGTTTAGTTGTTTGATTTTTTCCCCCTTCCTTTTAATTCAAACTGAATCAACTCCCGATCACACAACCCAAGGTTATTTTCTAGATCCAGCTCCTCTGTAGAGTCTTCACCCCTTCCAAACCCGTGTCTAAAATAGCATCTACCTCTTATTGCTTCCATGATTAATTGATGAAGGAAGTGGTCACTTCCATCCAGGATTACCTGGTTCCTTCTATTAATAGGACCATTGATCCTATTAATGGATCTGGAGCCCATAGGATGATGCTTCCTGCTGTGTTCTTGCCACCAGACCTTTCAGCTCTCAGACTGAGCTCTGTAATTATCTTTACTGAGAGTCTTCCATGGATTTTATGTTGACTCTGGCTGTGCAGGGAGGCAGGTTTAATGAGATCTACAAGAAGATCTACAATTACTGTCCAACATTCATCGAATCCCAGACTGGTTTGGATTTGAAAAGACTCTGAAGATCATCCAGTCCCACCCCCTACCATGGGCAGGGACACCTTCCACTAGCCCAGGTTGCTCCAAGCCCCATCCAACCTGGCCTTGGACACTTCCAGGGATGGGGCAGCCACAGCTTCTCTGGGCAACCTGTGCCAGGGCCTCCCCACCCTCACAGCCAGGAATTCCTTCAAATATTCATCTATCCCTGCCCTCTGGCAGTGTGAAGCCATTCCCCTTGTTCTGTCCCTCCATCCCTTGTCCCAAGTCCCTCTCCAGCTCTCCTGGAGCCCCTTAAGGCACTGGAAGAGTTCTTATTGGAAAACTTCTAAAAGCATATTCAGATTCCCCGAGTACCTCCCTCCCTAATCAGCTCTGAGATGGGATGGACAGTTACAGAGGAGTTATCTGGGAAGAAAATTCATTCCTCGATATCTTTGAAAAAACCCATCATTTTAGACTCTGCACTGAGCAGGGATTTTCCAGTGCAGGGCCTAAACCAGCCGTGCCTGTGCCCAAATCACTTCCCTCCGTGCTCTTGTGCTGGACACGGGCTCTGGGAGCACCCACAGCACAGGGGCAGAGGCAGGGCAGGGATTCCCACTGCTCCCTGCTGGTGTTGTCCCAAATATGACATTTATTAGCAGCAACACCAGAGGAAGGTAAAGTGAAATTTTAATAGACTCTTAACTTCAGTTTTTCCAGCTTAACAGTATTTTAAATCACCCTTTAACTTTACGGGCCAGTGATTCCTCCAGCCAGAGTGCAAGGCAGAATCAGTTCATTATTCCACGTTTACTGAGCCTCGTGGTCTCAGAACGGCAAAACAGACATGATCTAGTTTTCTCTCTGGACATCTTCTGGCTATTTCCATATTTTCCAAGGAATATTTGAGGCACACAGTGGGAGAGTCTCCCCACAAAAATCTCAGCACCCAGATGCGTTGGGGTGGTACCCAAAGGATGGAGCCGTGGGCACCTTCCTGGGCACATCCATCACCCCTGCACACTGTGGAAGCCAGATGGACCCTCAGCACCTGAAAAATGCTGGAATTTTTGCAGAACTCTGCCAGCCTTTGGACCACTAGAGGGGGGTGGCTGAGCTGCGAGAGCGCCGCGACTTTAAAGCGTTTGTAGATAACATGAAAACATCAAACAGGAACCTGAATCCGTGTTACAGGGCTGACAAATGGCAAATGAAATATGAAATAAGAGCTGTCAACTAACAAACGTGCTGCTGAGGGTGTGGGGAGCTATGGAGGGAATGACACGGAGGGGAAGCTCTGCTGCTGAGGGACGGCGGGGAAGGAGCTGGGGGTGATGTGACATAAAAGGGAGATGGATTTTAAGTGGGAAAGGAGCCAAATCTCCAGAAATTGCTTTGCAAATTCCACTGTTCCACTCTCTGTCAAGTGTCTGGCCTTGAACATCACAAGTCCCCCCAAATACCAGGATTTTTGCTACCTGCATCCCCTAAGACACCTCAGCAAAGCTGCCCCCTGGGCTGTGGGGGGGGGTTGTGGGGTGGCTACAGGGCTGTGGGGGATTGTGGGAGCAAATGGGCTTATAGATTATATATAATGGGCTTTATACATTAAATATATCATTATACACAGTGACCTTATCGGTGGCCTCAGGTACATTGATCTCATCCATGTCCATCAGTGCCTGCAGGGGCAGAGGATGGACCCGGCTCTGCTCGGAGGTGCCCAGCAATGGGACAAGAGGAAAGGGCAGGAACTGATGCCCAGGAAGTTCCACCTGAACATGAGGAAGAACTTCTTTCCTCTGCAGGTGACAGCAAAGAACAGGTGCCCACAGAGGGTGTGGGGTCTTCATCACTGGGGATATTCCAAAGTTGTCTGGACACAATCCTGAGTGATTGTGGGGAAGTGGGACTGGCTGACCTCCAGTGGTCCCTTTGAGCCTGAACCCTTCTGTGATTCCATGAAGTTGTGTCAGGGCAGAGTCAGGTTGGATTTCAGGAAAAGGTTCTTCCCCCAGAGGGTGGTTGGCACTGACCAGGCTCCCCAGGGCAGTGGGCACAGCCCCAAGGCTGCCAGAGCTCCAGGAGAGTTTGGATGACCCTCTGGAGACAGGGTGGGATAGTTGTGGTGTCTGTGCAGGGCCAGGAGTTGGATGGGTGATCCTTGTAGAGCCCTTCCAACTCAGCATATTTTCTGTGATTTCTCCTCAGAATTTTGGTGTATTTTCTGTCTGAGTCTGTGATGGTAAAGGTCTGGTTTATTCTCAGTTTGGGACAGAGGAGGACCCTCACCCAGCAACATTTGCAGCAAGGCTGAGAAAGAGGAGGGAGAGAGAAGGGGGCTGCAGTGAGGAGGGTCAGGGAGGACCTGAGTGTGGGGAGAACAAGCCTCAAATTTCAAAACTGCTGTAGGAAGTGAATTTTCCTGGGGTGGTATTTTCTCCCCCACTTGTTGAAGCACCTTGTGAAACACCTGGCATAGGACAGAGCCACCGTCACCCTGCTTGCCTTGCATGTGCAGGGCTCCGGGAGGGAATGGTGCTGCTGTCAGGTGCTCCCTGCCACATCCATCCCAGCCTTTCCCTGTCTGTCACTTTGCTATGGGGAATGTTCAGCAATTAGCACCTCACACTTCTGACTGTTTCCTGGTTTTTTGCTTTTTCTTTCATATATTATTCATTTTTCCTGCTTGTATTAGATGTTTGCAAGTCTCCCTGCTTTGAGCTGTGAAGAGAGCCCTGGGCTTGAAATGCTTGATGGTGGTGACATCTTGGATTCTTTGTGCTGGTGTTTGCTGGAGCAATTTTGTGTGTGAAAGTGGGATTGAGGAGTCTGGAAGAGAGGGGTGAGATCTGGGACCCAAAGTGCCCCTGGATCCCACCAAAGAACAGCCCTGGAGGGTGCTCCTAACTCGCCCTGTGCCAGGCTCTTTCCCATCCCAGACCAGAGATGTGCTGAGGAAGGATGAGGCTTGAATGTTTTTAGATCACGGAGATTGAATAGTTGCAAATAATGGAGGGGTTTTTTTAATACTTTCTGAAAATATCTGTCCTAAAAAGCCTCTTGTAAAGCAAAAACCCCAAGTTTTGTTCAGCCAAAATACAAAAGCCTGAGCTCTGTGTCTTAGAATCACAGAATATCCTGAGCTGGGAGGGACCCACAGGGATCATTGAGTCCAACTCCTGGCCCTGCACAGACACCCCAACAACCCCACCCTGTGTCCTGTGGCACTGACTTAACTTGTTAATTGTTTATAAGCAGTTGCCCTCTCACTTCTGCCAAATTCCTTTATCTATTGCTGTAGGATTAGTAACAAAAATTAATAAATGATTCTTTAAAATCATTTTAGTGTTTCCCAAAACCTCTGTCTGAACGGACACTTCCATCAGCACCCAAAACAAGCCTCTGTGAGGTCCTGGGGTGAAGCTTTTCCTGCAGAAGGTTGACCAGAGCTGAGAAACCCATTTCCAGCCTCAAAAACCAAAGTGAAGCTGGTATGGGAAGGAAAATTAATGGCCCAGACTCCAATAAAACTTTTATTTGGCAACTGCCAGGCTGTGATTTAAAAATGCAACATCTGAAAAGACTTTCAGCTGAAATGCTGAAATGCCTCTCAGCATTTAAACAACGGTTTGAGATTCAGTTCACACATCAATCACGTAATCTGAACACAGGACCTGACATTTATTCCACCTGGAGCTGCAAGGGTTGAGCTCTCGTGAAAGGAGGGACTCGAGAGCAGAGTCGTCCACAATTGCATTAAAAAAATCTTGCTCTTAAATTTTTGAAACACACAATGTGAGTTTTGAAGGGTCTACTTTCAGTGCTAGACATGCTCCATATTTCTTTAAAATCTGATCATGGCCTGAACATCAACATCCTGTTGTTTCAAGCAGAGGTTGTCAGAGAACAGAAGGTTTGTCAGAGGATTTTGAGGAAGAAAATGTGTACAGGGGTAATTCTTGCTTTTGTCAGAAGAATGAACCCCCAAATTTCAGCTGGGAAGTCAGAGCTCATCTGATTTTTCAGAAGAACCAAACCAAACTGCTGTAAATGACCCTTCCCTATTATGTTTAATTCCATCAAAACAGGAAAAGAACACCTTTACTTATTTTCCTTCAGTAATTGGCTTGGTGGTATTTTTCCCTCTTCCAACCATCCTTGAACAGCACTGAAAGCCTCCTCTTTATGATTTTAGTGGTATCAGTGTTCAGAGGACTGGGTTTGCCCATTCTTACCCAGACTGTGGTTAATGTATTCAGGTCTGGTGGACTCTGTTGTTGTGTCCCCAAAACCTGCCCCAGGAAGAGCTGCTTCCCAAGGACAGGGATGGAAAAATTCAGTGAGACAGTCCCCACACACTGGTCACAGAAACATCCCCAGGGACTTTGATTTGGTCAGATCTGTCCTAAAGGAATAACTATTTCCAAGTGGGGCAAATCATGCCATGTGTAATGGATTGGGATTTGTTTGCCAGAATCCCTGGTTGGCTGATTGACTGTCTGGTGCCACTGGGTAGGTTTGGGAGCAGCAAAATCAGGTTTTGCTGAGGGAGATCAGTTTTATATCCACCACTTGTCCAGATGCATTTTATTCCAGTTGCTTTGCAGCTGGGTAGGAATTTTAAGTAGGATGGAGAATGGGAGGACCTGGCAAAGATAATTAATGTGGGAGCTGGGACTGATCTGTGTGAGAAAACAATAACAAAGTTAAAGCATTTCAGCTCTGTCTGGAGCAATCTGCAGGTTTGGGATAATTCTGTTAAAAGGCCTAAAAAATCTTTAGCAATAGAGACTCTTTGTCACTGTAGCCATGGAGGACACAAGGAAGGAGGAAAAACTGCCCTAAAGAAAACACAAAAACCCAATCAAAACAAACATTGTCTTTTCTGATGGAAAATGGAACCAATTTTTGACGGAAAAAGACCAAGAAGAAATGTGGGGAGATGTAAAAGGGTCCTGTGATGGAGGGCACAGGAGGTGGGGTAACAAAGGAGGAATTCTCTGGGTGTTGTACAACTTGGTGGGTACCCCAGATTTGGGCTTTGCTCTGTTTGGTGGGTCCTGCTCTGACCAAACTGGAGCTGGTTCCTGTCCTGGTGGGGCTGCAAAAGGACAGGACCTGATCCTTGGTTTCACACAGGAGATCTTGCCCCTAATTCCATCATCTGCAGGGTGAAATCCAATGGGATGGAGAAGGCCATCAACAAAGTCCTCAAAATGGAGCAGCAGCTCAGCACTGGAGGGATTCAAAAGCCACTTTGCCACCACTGGGAGAAGCCTGGGGTGAAAATCAGCTTTTGACAAAATGGGTGGGCTTGGTTTGAGCCTGACACAGATCCACAGGCTCCACTGAGCAGGGTGTGATGGTGAGAATGGACTCTGCTCTCCTGGGGGAGCCAAATCTTTTAATATTAATGATCGTCAGGGTTTTGTACTCGGTGCAGACGTGCCTGGAACTACAGAAACAGCTCCAGGGAGTTGCAAGGTGTACAAAAAAATTACATTAGAAACTGTCCAAATTGGAATAATTTAAAGAGAGTTAAAAAAGGGTGTTCAAGAATAGACTTGTTCTAAATGTCTCCACGCTGATTTCTCTGCCTCCAAATGTGAGGTACAGGTATTTGTGGAGTTATAAGTAGGTCAGTTATTTTTGTCACTCATTATTACTTGTGAAAAATGTGTGTAGCAAACGTACTAACATTCTGTAGCAGCTGAATTTGGGACGCTGGCATTTCTTGTGCACGTTTTTAGGAGATGTCTAAATGACAAAATGACCAAATGTAAAGCCAATGATTTCCAAAGTCCAGCGTGTTGGGACATGCCATGGGAACCCCATTCTGAGATCATGGAAATACCTGGGAATACCTGGATCAGTTTGCTGCTCTGGGGCTCTCAGTGGAGCTGGAGGCACCTTGGTGGAGCTCCATGAGTTTGGGCCTCACCTGAGCCACAGGATTATTTCTTTTGCTGTCATTTCCAGAAATCTGTTCAGCCCACAAAGCACACAGGGCTCAGAAACCCCTGGCAGGGCATGTGCAGTGTCAGGGTTGGACACATCTCTTCTTCCTTCAGAACTCGGTGCTGGCTGCCTCTGCAGAGAGCAGAGAGACTTCCTGGGATCATAGAATCATGGAATATCCTGAGCTGGAAGGCACCCACAAGGATCAACCCCTGGCCCTGCACAGACACCCCAACAATCCCACCCTGTCCCTGAGGACATTGTCCAAACCCTCCTGGAGCTCTGGCAGCCTTGGGGCTGTGCCCACTGCCCTGGGGAGCCTGGGCAGTGCCAACCACCCTCTGGGGGAAGAACCTTTTGCTGAGATCCAACCTGACCCTGCCCTGGCACAGCTCCAGCCATTCCCTGGGTCCTGTCCCTGCTCACAGAGCAGAGATGGAGCTGCCCCTCCCGAGGAGCTGCAGACCCTGATGAGCTCGGACCTGAGTCTCCTCTTCTCCAGCTGAACAAACCAAGTGCCCTCAGCTTCTCCTCATGTGAGCCCTCCAGACCCTTCCCCATCCCTTGGACACTCTCTAACAGCTTCAGATCTTTCTTATTTTGTGGTGCCCAAACTGCCCCAGCACTCGAGGTGAGGCCACCACAGCCCAGAGCAGAGCAGGACAATCCCCTCCCTCCTTCAGTGCTGCTGTGCCTGATGGCCCCAGGACACGGTTGGGGCTCATCCTCAAATGGGAACAACTTTGTCTGGAGATGGGATGATCCTTCTCCGGGGAGCTGTTACCTCTCCATGGACTTGGGCTCCTCCCATGTTAATGTTAGGGGAGATGAATCCAGAGTCTGTGGACATCATGAGGGATATTTCCACAGCTGATGGATGCCCTTGGCGAGGCAGACACTCAGTCACACCAGAAAGAGGCTCAAGGAGCAAAGTTCAGGGGAAATTCCTGAATGTCCACCCACTGCAGAGGCTCAGGTATGGATAGAAAAGGTGCACGAAGCTGTAAAGCAGAGCTGGGCTGGGGTCAGAGGTGGGGATAACTCTTGGGGAGCCCTGAGCTCTCCAAGCTGAGCTTTTGGGGCAGATGAGGTGCCCCCGAGGTCCCCTCCCCTGGCACTGAGGGGCAGTGGCTGTGGGCAGTGAGATGCTGCTCCCTGAGCTCCCAAGGACCAGCTGGGGACAGATTTGCAGGGCTGTGCCCAGGGGACAGATGTCTGCAGGGCTGTGCCCAGGGTGGGTGGGGGGTTGTGATGTGGGTGCTGAGCTGGGTGCTGAGCTGGGTGCCGGATGGGGTGAAATTAAAACGGCTGCTGGGCAGGGGTCAGGATAAACCAGCTCTTTTGGGAAAGTTTCTGAGTTCCTGCTTCTTTCCAAAGGGTGGGTCACCTTCCAGCATCCCTGCCTGGAAGGGGGAAATGCTCCTCTGTGTTCTCAGCCAGGAAAGAGAATTTTTGCTCCATCTTTTTTACTTTAAAATACAATGAATGACAGTTATGTGAGTTAGAAATATCCTGATGGAGAACTCCCCTTTGCTCTCTGACTGCATTTGCTTCCAGCACTGCCAACACTGGAATGTTCCAGCACGGACTGGGTCACTTTTGGGCACAGAATATGCCCAAAGTTCCTGGAAACTCCTGGGGAAGGGTCAGGTCACCCTCCAGAGCTTCACTGGGATTTCCATGAGGCCCCTTGGGGTGTGCAGGGATGAGGGAGGAAGGTTCCTTCGCCCAGGGCTCAGTTTTGGCAGTAACAAAGTGGATGTTCTGGGGGTGTCTCTGTGGGACAACGTTCACCACTCTTCAAAAGAAAATTTGAGATATTTCCCACGTAAAATAAAGAATTTTCCCCCACTTCCTCCTATCAAATAATTTCTTGGGACTTCACTTCTTCCTTGGAGAAAAAGGCAAAAAAAGAAAAAAAAACAAAAAAAAGCTTTTTCTACTTCTTGCACTGCAGAAATCCTGGCCTTGAGGCTGAATTGTGACGTTGAGTCCCTCTGAGTGATCATTTACTGCATTTTCTTCCAGTATTTTTAAATTTCATGTCATTCAACTTCATAGAACATTCTTTGCTGTTCCAAATATGAATCAGAAAATTACTTCTTTCCCTTACACCACTCATTATTTCCCATTCCCTTCCCCAGTCCCCACTTCTTTTTCTCTCCTTCAAAACTTAATACTCCCCACCTTTGAAGTCTGTCTTCACAAGAGAGCCCTTCTCTCTCTGTAATACCTGTTTTCAGATGGAGTTGTGCTATTCAGAGATGCCTAAGGCTGATCCTCAAAAGAGATTTAAACTTCTAAATTCCACAGAAATTGAAGGGAATGAGCTTTCTAAACGCTTTTGAAAAGCCAGGGCTTGTAGTGCTGCATGAGGTGCCTTTGAAAGCCCAGCTGGGAGCAGAACTGAGCACAGCCACGGGGATGACACGCAGGCAATCTGGGCAATGGGTTGAGGATGGCCTTTGGATTGATTTTTTTTTCCCCACTTGTTAAAAAAAAAAAAAATCAGTCAAATGGCATTTAGAGAAAATTGTTGAGTCTGTTTGGACACACTCTCAAAGCCAATCTGTAATTTTCTCTTAACAACTGTGTGCAAGAAATTCTTTGAGATATTTCCTCACTTAAAAATCAGAAAAGTTGACCAAAACCCGAGAAATTGCACACAAAATGATGGATTTTTCTCATCAGGCAAACATGGCATTTGCTGTTGAGCTTGGGAACACTTGTGAGCACTGGTGCCAATGGCCTTGTGACACCAACCTATGGACCCCTCCTGAAATTTCCCATTCTTGAATAAGTTTTCCATCTCCCAAATTACCTCCTTCTTGTTTAGAACATTCCACTCATCTGATTTATATTAATACGACTGAGAAGGAGAAGTTGAACTTGTTTTTAAGACTTGGGCTCTATTAAGGTCAGTGATACAGTGCTGGCAAGAACCAGGTTTGGTTGAGTGTATCTATATAAAAGATATATTTTTATGTATTTCCAAGCACAGGAAGAGCCCTGAGTGTCCCAGCCAATGGTAACCAAACCCCAATCAAACCAACAGAGTCCGTCAGAGAGCAAAAAACAAAAGCATACCTACAGTGCTGCAGTGAGAAAATATTCAAACAAAGCCAGAGGTGCAGGATTGGGAAGGGAACATCACCTGCATGAGAAAGGAAAGCTGGAGTTTCTCTGTCTGAGCAGGAAAGCACCATCCCTCTTAATTATGTAGGAATTGTAGGGATCCTGGGTTCCTTGTGACTTGGTCCTAGAAGCCCATACAAAAAGTACCACCTTCTGACTGCTTTGGCAAATCCCTGCTTTGGCAAATCCCTGCTTTGGCAAATCCCAGCTTCCACAGGCACCAGCTTAAAGCTGGAAATTACAGGTTGAAGAAGAAAAAGGAGGCTGGGGAGGTGCAGTGGAATAAAGGGATACTTTCTGGAATAAAACCTTCCTTTAGCATTTTTTCCTGTGGTTTTTGCTTTGCTGGCAAGTGGCAAAAGGTCCCAGCAGCAAGGACATTGTCCTGGCCAGGAGTTCTGTGTGATGAGCTGGGGGCTGAGAACAGCTCCAGGGGAGGGAGCAGCTCTGCTGAGAGGAGAAAATAACTCATCACCCCCTCCCTGCCCAAGCAGGGCTGACACACGGCCCTTCCCTGGAGGAGGGGAGGAGAGGGGCTTGTGGACCTTATACCCTTCCCCAGAAGGATGGAGGAAAAGGGCTTGTGGACCTTACACCTTTTTCCTGAAGGAGAAGAGGAGAGGCAATTGTGGACCTTCTGCCTTTCTCTGAAGGAGGGGAGGAGAGGGAATTGTGGACCTGCGTGTCCACCACGTCCCCAGGTGAGGGTTTGGGGAGCAGTGGAATAACACAGAGAGAGATTCTTGGTGGATCCTGGTACCAAGAGCTGTAACTCAGCTCTGTGTTCCGAGAGGACCTGGAAGCCTTGGGAATTTTGGATATGTTATTACCCTGACTTAACGTCTCCAGCCCCTGTGTGGGTTGGAACATGCCATGTCCTTCTGCTGGGCTGGCAGCCTTTAATGGGAGGCAAAACCTGACTGGAATCTGTATTATGCTGTGAGGTTTAAAAATAAACCCAGAACAGGCTAATTCCAGCCATCATCCCTCGTTTCCAGCCCGGGTTTTCCTTTGCTGCAGCTCCACAGACCATTTTTAATAACTGAGATGAAACATCAGACTGTGACCTATCACATCACATTGCATCAGTCAAATTGTGTTACATCCAATAATAAACTGCTGCAACTGATGTTACCCAACATGACAAGCCAAATATAAAGACAGAGCTGGAGAATTCAAAGGAAAGTGCAGTTTTGATAAGCCAAGATCTTAAAAATATCTGAGCTGCTTTTGATGGTGATTCTTAGATTTATTCTGAAGTCTAAAACCCTTGGAGAAATTGGACTGGCTGTGAGTAGGGATACTTTTCTAGACAGTTTTGAGGATATATGTCCTATAATTACTTTTAAAATAAACTTCAGCTTCTGTTTCAACAAAACCAGCAATTCCTGGCCTGAAGTGGGCTGTGGAGGAACAAAAAGAAAACTCAGACCTAGAACTCCTTCTTGAAATTTAGGGTGACAATTTTATCTGGATTAATGGTCAACTAATAATTAATCCAAATATCTGGTTTCAGGATGCTCCAGGGTAGCAGTGAATTCCCTTCAAAAGAAGAATGGGTGAAAATGGATGGAAAAATCAGAGCATTTCTGACTGTCCATTGTCAAGTGATTCAGTTACAAAATTAGTTGCATGGGAATTTTCAGTGAAGGGAAGAAATTCCCGTTAATCAAGCCAAAATAACTCATTTGGGGGGAAACATTTTGGTAGTTTTGCATTTGGAGACCTTCCTTGGTTTAGGACACAGAAAATGTATTTTAGACAGACTTCTTTAGAGGGAGTGCAATGAAAATATAAAATCCTTCCACTTGGAACTGAAATAAAAACTCAATTGTTTGCAAAGTCATAATTTTTTCACAAGCAGCAGCATCATTTTAATTAGAATCACAGAATCACAGACTGGTTTGGGTTGGAAGGACCGTAAAGATCATCCAGTCCTGGGCAGGGACATCACCCTGCCATGGGCAGGGACACCTTCCACTAGCCCAGGTTGCTCCAAGCCCCGTCCAACCTGGCCTTGGACACTTCCAGGGATCCAGGGGCAGCCACAGCTTCTCTGGGCAACCTGGGCCAGGGCCTCCCCACCCTCACAGGGAAGAATTTCTTCCTAATACCTAACCTAAATCTCCCCTCTTTCACTCTGCCCCCATCACTCCTTGTCCCACCACTATTTTCCTCCCTCCACTGTATTTCGAGGGTGTGCACAGGAGGGTGAGTCCCAGGGGCAGAGCTGTGTGTGGCTCAGCAGAGTCATCTTCAAAACAGGAGTGCCTGGGAATGGTTCACCCCAATCAGTTGGGAGTTACTTTTAGTCTGGTTTAGTCCCATATGTTGCCATGGTTTAAAAAGTGTGCTTTGTAGTGGTCGTATGGCATGACTTTAAATCATTCCATACCCAGTAGGTATCAAGAAAAACATTTCAAAAGTACCTCCATTTATAAGCTACTTTGCACCTGCATTTGAGAGATGCTCATGCATTCAAGTTGTAGATATTTACTCAGAAATACCTGTTAAGAGCTACTATCTAAGCTACTATAAATCTCTCTGGCCATTCAGGATCACAAAATCATCAGTATTTTAAGCTGGAAGATTCCTGGGGTCAGCCAGTTTTGTTGGTCAGTGCTCTTTGGGGTCAAAATCAGCAGCTGCTTCCCTGGAAATTCAGCCGGAGCCCTGCCCCTGTTGCTCTCAGTCCACCTCCACCACACCAGTGGCTCTCACAAAGGGTGGGTGTAGGACTGGGTGATGAGGCCATGAGGATTTTATATCATAAGTCCTGACTCATTCAAAGGAAAAATCCTATTAAAGCTCAAAATATTTTACTGCTAAAAAGAAACAAAAATTAAACCCACCCAATTTATGAAATACCTCAGTCTGTTTACTGGATTCTTTGGTATTAAACAAAATTCTCTCAAGTTGCATCTACTCTTAGTATTTTTATGTTCATGGGGAAAAAAAATCATTCATAGAATATCCACTGTTTCTTACTCCTTTTTCTTTATTTTGCACAAAAAGAGAAAAGAGATTGATTGAGCTGAAATTTGAAGCCAATCTCAGGGGATTAGTTTCATATTCACTTAGTTTCCTGTAAAGCTTCTGCATTTATAGTTATTTTTAAAGAAAAACTAAACTGAAGGTTGAAAGCCATTAGCAATAACTCACTTGGATTTTAACTCATTCTGATGTTTACTTATTTTGATTTTAATGCACTCTGATATTCTTATGCCATTTGCTGGCACATTTCCACGCATTCAAGGAGCTGAATTGTTCTTATTTGCTCAACTGCAAGAAGGAATACAGAGCACCAGACCCAGGGAGTAACCAAGCTCCTTAAGATTTCATTTCATTTAGTTTCTATTAATAAAGATTTATTTTTATTAGAGATGTTGCCTTCATCCAGTCTGACACAAATGCCTCCAGATTCATCCAAGAGTTTCTTGATGGCCAGAAAAATCTCAGAGCAGGAATATTTTGTTTGGTGCAACCACGAGGTTGAAGAGCAGGCACTCCCTGAGCTGGCAGGGGCTGTGTGTGACCAGGGAGCTCTGGGTGTCCCATGTCCGGGAGTTACTTTTGAGGAGGCAGCACATCAATTTGGAGAGCAGAGCTGGGAGGTGCTGGTTTCAGAGGGGATGCTGAGCTCAAGGGGAGAGCCTGTTCCTGAATGTGTGGATAACTCAGGCTGTGGGTGCTCAGCAGCTCCAGCAGGAGCAGGGGGTGGATGGGTTGTGTTTGCACCTCAGCTCCAGACCACACACAGCCAGAGGGTGATTCCTGCCACTGGTAATGAAAACACTGAGCATTAGAAATCCTTGGGTCTTGTCACACTGTGAACACTGACGGTCCCCTCCCCTACACAAAACGCACCAGAAAGCTCTTGGAGGATCCTCCCTGAGGGACTGACAGACACACCAGCTCAGCACAGCCCTGCTGCCATGCAGGGGGGGATATTTTGGGCCATCACCAATGTGGACAGTGTTAATGTTAAGCCAAAATGGCCCCAAACAAGTCCCCACTGGTGTCCCTGTTAGATCACCTGGGTAAGGGCTGTCCCTGTGTCCAGGCACGGTGATCACACAACAGTTCTGCATTTCCAGGGAGTTTGAGGTTTTCTCCTGTGCCTCACTGCTGTGCCCAGGGCTGGTGCCACAGCTCTGCTCCATCTGCCAGCATCAGCTCTCTGCACTGCATCACCCTGGGTGGATCCTCCTGCACAGGCCCTGCTCAGATGCCCCACACACAACACAGCTCTTCTGGCTTTGATGTCTCAAGTTTTTGTTTGGTCTTTGGGTTTTGTTTTTCATTGTTATCAGTTCCTTTGACAAAGATGAGCTGCAGTAGGTGCTGGCTGCTCAAAGGAGGGGATTGTCCCGCTCTGCTCTGGGCTGGCGTGGCCTCGTTTCGAGTGCTGGGGGCAGTTTTGGGTGCCACAAATTAAGAAGGGTATGAAGCTATTGGAGAGCATTCAAAGGGGGGACACGAGGATGGTGGAGGGTCTGGAGGGGCCACACAAGGAGCAGCTGAGGGCACTGGGTTTGTTCAGCTGGAGAAGAGGAGGCTGAGGTCAGACCTCACTGGGTCTGCAGCTTCCTCCGAGGGGCAGCTCCATCTCTGCGCCCTGTGAGCAGGGACAGCACCCAGGGAATGGCTGGAGCTGTGTCAGGACAGGGTCAGGTTGGATCTCAGGGAAAGGTTCTTCCCCCAGAGGGTGGCTGGCACTGACCAGGCTCCCCAGGGCAGTGGGCACAGCCCCAAGGCTGCCAGAGCTCCAGGAGGGTTTGTATGATCCTCTCAGGGACAGGGTGGGATTGTTGGGTGTCCTGGGCAGGGGCAGGAGTTGGATAGATGATCCTTGTGGGTCCCTTCCAGCTTGGGATATTCTATGATTCCATGATTCTCCAGGTCTGGCTGCCCAAACATCCCCTCCACTGCACAGGAGGGGTGAAGGGCATGTATTTGGCTCATGCTTATGCCCCGGATGCACCTTCCCAGACACCACTGATGGGTCTCTGAGACACAGAACAGTGAGATATATTTCCAACCCACACCTTTGCACAAGCACACAAGTGTGAGCACACACCCACCCACCACATTGCCACTCACTGATTTATTCCCAGTCCAAATCCCCCCATTGTCCTGACAGGTAGTAAACTCAAGGCTTAAAAGCAGCCAAACTTCCCTGGACAGATCCTCCTTTTCTGCTTGCAAAATCCTTCAATCTTCGCGCCTGTGAAACTTATTCTTTTTCTTCAACCAAATAAAAAGCTCTCAACAAGAAAAGTGAGTGCACTTCTGGTTGGGAAGACCTTATTCAAGAGCATCTGTAATTGGTTTCCTCTTAGGTGGGTGGTATTTCCAACAGATTTCACCAGATAAGAGCCAGGTTTGACTCTCATCACCATTTCTTTCATAATTCACCTGGTGGCTTTCAGAGTGTAGTTGTGATCATGTGATGTTGGAGCAGGAGTGTCAGCATCTTAGAGAAAATCCAGGAAAGAACAGGAAAATTGATAAGAAATTAGAAACCAGACATCTGAAGGCAGGTTAAAAGAATTGGGTTTCTCTAGTTCGGAAAAGTAGAACAGTCAATTGTTTCTCGTGGCTGCTTTGGAACAATTTGTGGGAAAAAACCAATACAGCACCATCAGGATAAGATATTAGGATGGTTTTGTGCTGGACTAGATGATCTAGAAGAATTGTAGAACCTCTTCTGTTGAAATATTGGGGTGTGGGGTCAGAACTGGGTCAGAACTTGTTGGCTGAGGCTCCATTTGCAGGTTCCCACTCCCAGGAGTGGAAGGAAGGTGCCGTGCTCTGCTTCAGGATGTTTGGAACAAGTACATCTGCATGGACAGCAGTAACTTGACATTGGCCAAAGGTGATTTTCCAAGGAGCAGCCCTGGCTTGTGGACATCAGGAGAGGAGGGAACCACCACTTGCCCCTGTGGCTTGCTCCAGCAGCTCCTGTGCCTTCCAGTGAGAAAACTGAGTGTTATTTCTCATCTCAGTTAAGTCTGGTTTTATCTTCCAGCTACTGACTTAAGCTCTTCTTTGTCTCCTGGGTCAGTAACCCCTTGCTCTTTTAGCACAAGGTATCCCCCCATGAACAGGAACACATTTGTCTTAGATGCTGTTCCTTATTAGCACCTACTGCAGCTCATCTTTTATTAGAGGAACTGATGGTGTTGAAAAAGAAAACCCAAAGATGGTTTGAGATATCAAAGACTGCAAATGTTTAGTACAGAAACTTGATTTTTGGACCTTTGGCCGTCACCACCTTTAACACTGACCTTTCCCTCCTGCCATCTCCAGGCTGTCATGGTCCTGATACCACTGTTACCTTCTGCCCCTGCTTGGTATCAGTGGTCCTTTTACCACATAATAATGTCCCTGAGTGCTCTTCTCCAGGAGTTGAGCAGCACTGGGAGCAGTGAGGATGATCTGAGCAGCTGGACAGATGTAATCTCACCTGCAGAGAGAGCAGTGGAATCAAAGTAGAAACTAAGCTGTGAAATCTGCTTGGGAACTTGAGGAAATACTCAAAAGTTTCCAAGATGAGCTTCACCTACCAATTCTTCATCTGCTTAGTCCAAATTACTCAAATTACTCCAAATTACTTTGTCTCCAGAGGCCCCAGTGCTGTGGAGGTTGCAGTGCAGACCCAGAGCACACTGCACTCCATCCCTCCTGTCAGCTGGAATCACATCTGCGAGGTGAGAAAGGATGGAAATCAGGATTGTTTGAAATGGTCTGGTTTTCCATAAAACCCTGTGGATGGCCATTGGCCCTATTGCTCCATCAGCACCTGATTGTGCCTTTTCCTTTACTTTCCAGGACTGATGCTGGTTTGCAGTTTCCTCAGGTCTCATCCCTGCCCCCTCAGCACACAATGCCCCAGTCCCAGGGGGGGCCCTGAGCAACCTGGGATAGTGGAAGGTGTCCCTGCCCGTGGCAGGGGGTGGAACAAGATGAGCTTTAAGGTCCCTCCCAACCCAAACCAGTCTGGGATTCTGTGATTTTGTGATTTTTGCCTTGAACTCCCAGGGGAATCAAAACTGAACATCTGTAAGACAGAGATCTCAGCTCCCTGAGGGCTTTTGGTCCAAGCTACCCAAGCCTGCTGAGCTTAAAATGTTCTTGCACAGCAGATGCAGCACAATGTTTTCTCCTTGGTTACTGATGTTCTTGTAAATACTTCATTGACTTTATGTGGCAAAAATGCATCAACTGCCTTCTTGCCAAGCACATAACAAATATTTATTGCATACAGCCATTCCCATTTTTAAATATCCCATGGACAGTAAATTACTACCAAAGTAATAAGTGTTTTTAAAGTACCACTGCTGGGCAATGTGCTGGAAAATGAGGGGGTGTGTGGTTGTCTCCAGGCAGGGTGGATGCAATCAGCCCCTCTGCCTTTTTAGATGTCCAGATTGCTGAGGAACCCTTTGCAGGGAATGCAAAGATGTATCTTAAATCAGCCTCATGCAATGGCAGAAACACTCTCCAGCACGTTATCACCACACCACCAGCCTGCCTGGGGTACTTGTCTGCACTGATTGCTGGAGACAGAGGAGGAGACCAGAAGTGAATATCCAACATCAGAAAGGAATAAACTGCTAAAACACAAATCATGCTGGTCTAACCCGACAGCTTTTATTTTGCCATGTGGCTGAATTGTTCCAGTTCTGTGGCTTTTTGTAGGGAAAATTAATATTTTTCAAGCTTTTTTATAGTGAAGGTCAAAACACAGAACATTCAGGATAAGGCTTGTCCATACTGGAATAAGCTGATAAACTCAGGAAAAGAAACAACAAATCATGGGGGAAAAAGAACTTTGGAGGGATTTGCTCTTGGAGAGAAAGTGAAAGCACTAATTGCAATGAAATTCTTTAATGAATGCAGCAGTATCATGGTGTAGATTCTTTCCTCAATATGGGACTCCACAAACAGTGAAATAAGTTGCAGAATCAATTTGGCAGCTCTGCATCATCAGCATCCCACAGATATGAGAGAGTGGGATGGAGCACTGCTCTCCTAAATATTGTTTAAATGATCTGCTGCAAAGTTCTCTGCTCAGAGTTTGGCAGCAGCCCAGAACTCGGGTTTGCCATCAGTGACAGCACAAGACAGTGGGACCTCCCAGCTGGAAAAGGAGCTCTGTTGTCCACTGGGTGCAAGAGAGAGGGTACACAAGAGGCACCAGATAATACTGGCAGGAGATGCTCTGGATGTTTAATTCCTGACTCCTTTCTTCCCCTGGCACAGCCAGGATGTCCCACCTGCTGCTGATGGTGGGTTTGTCACAACAGCTTGAGCAAAACTGCAGTCAAGTGCCTTGTTGGACTGAAGACTGAAGATGTCCACTCTGCAGATGAACAAACCCACAAACCTTCAACAAACCTGCAGATTTTCCATCCCTGATCTGTTGAATTGAATCTGTTCCTGTCTAAATAGGGATTTAAACTGTCCTGCTTTAGGCAGCAGCACCTCAGGGCAAGCAGGAGTTACGTGGGCATCTCCCAGTGTCTGAAATCATTTGTGCAGCCAGAGGCTCCAGCAGATGAGACTAGAGAGCTTTGCACTTTCCTGTGGACATCATCCTCAATTTTAACCTTGCTCTGTCTCCTTGACATGAGCAACAGATGTTCAGATTATCATGAGGGAGGCTGAAACTCATCTGAGACTCCGTAAAATTGCATCAACTTGACCAAAACCATGTAAAACGGTGCCTTTTATGGCAGGGTCAGCTCAGGATGCAACAAACCCACTGATAACAGAGTTTAAGCTGTGCTGGAGCATGGACAAGGTGTGTTAACCTTGGAGATGGTACTCTGGGAGCTTTATTCATCTGGAACAAGCAACCAGTGTCCTCTGATCCAGCTGTCCTGTGTGACAGGGGGTTCCCTGTCAGCCAAACTCTGTTTGGTTCTGTCTCGGGATCATTCTGCTGGTGTTACAAACAAAAAAATACATGATGTTGCCAGTTCACAGGAGAAACCTGAGCAACCTGGAATCATTCCAATCCAGAACATGAACAAAATATTGAAACATCAAATGAACTGGAAATTTTGGCCAGCTGGGAGAGGGAGCTCCTGCGGGTTCGGTGCAGCCTGCAAACAGAACCATGGATGTGGTGCCAAGAAAAAGACACAATTAGTGAGTGGTATTTCATCCTTTGGGGACACTGAGGATGACTCCCTGCTGCATGTGTGGTGGGGAGAATGCCTGCCATAAAATAACACAGCTGTGAGGACTGTCTGTCTCCAAGGCTTAGCAAGTCAGAACAGAGAAATTCCTGCTCTGCCCCATGACCAGCTCTGGGCCTCACCTCTTAATTCAAGCCAGTTTCCCACTCCAGTCCTGCCCTGCTGTGGGGAGAGCCTGAAACTGCCACTTACAAATTTAACAAATCCAAAGAACTGAATCCATCCCCTTCCCCAACTGCCCTCTGATCAAGAACAAGGGAAGGAGCAGTAAGGCATTTACTGCTCCTGGGAGCAGATTCCCAGTGTTTCTTTAAAATACACAGCAAACGTTCAGAGATTAATGCCAATAACAAGGAGGAGCCAGAACTTGCTCAAATGCAGTGTTTCTACCATGGATGTGTGTCAATAGCATAAAGACTGTACCTATGCATTGCATTTGATGAGCTGTGAACTTCAGGGTAGTTTTTTGGGTGGACCCTGGTCCAATCCATTTGTGTTGTGAATTATCAATCCTTACCTTTTCCTTGCTGCCACCCTGCTGGTCTGCTCTTGTTCAGCCCTTAGTCCATGGTTCATAAGATTCCTCTTAGGGCTGCTGCAATGAGGAATCATCAACACATATTTTGCTATTTCTATCTATAAAATCCCTTGTCTAGATGATCACCTTGGTCATAATTGCAGGAATAATGCCAAGTAAGATAAAAGGGAGTTGGAATTACCTCTAGTGCCTCTGACGTGCAGGAGCTCTGGAAAGGTCATTCTTGCAGGTGGAGCTGGATGAGCTGGTCCAGAGAGATCCTTCCAACCTCAATAGTTCTGTGACTGTATTATCTGCACACTTGCTCTCCTTCTCTCTCTTCATCTCATGCCTTTCCCTTCATATCGTGGCTCCTGGCACAAAGCACCTTCTGTGCCATCAGGTTGCTCTAAGACCCATCCCAGATGAACAATAACAATCTTCTACATGGCAGGAGAAGGTTAGTTCATTCCAGCATTATCCCAGAGATGGCAAATCATCCACCTTTATACCAAAATGTTTAATCCACATGAAGCAGTGAGTTGTCAGAGAACACATGGAGAGCTCACAGAACACATGGAGAGCTCACAGAACACACGCATAGATCAGATTTCTCTGAGGTTTTTGCAAGGAACTTTACCTCAGCAGGATTGCTGACCTGGTGCTGCCTGTCCCAGGGCTGGCAGAGAGGCAGGTTAATGCCATGTCACAGGGTCTGACTAATCCAACAGGAATGTGGTCAGTGCTCAGGCGTGATCCAGACCCAAATTGTGAGCTGAGGTTGCACTGCCAGACACAGTCCAGGAAATGTTCACACAGAATCCCAGAATGTGCTGGTTTGGAAGGGACCCACAAGGATCATTGAGCCCAGCTCCTGGCCCTGCACAGGACCATCCCCTGTGCCCCAGAGGATCATCCAAACCCTCCTTGGGCTTTGTCAGGTGCTGTGACCACTGCTCTGGGGAGCCTGTTACTCACCTAGAAATTCGGTTAGAGCAAACCTCTTCTTTTTACTGAAACAGTAACGTTAGGGAAAAACCCCCAAACATTCCATCAGCCCTCAAGGGCAATGACACAGAACAAACAATAAACACCCTGCAGCCACATCTCATTACTCTGAACCTCCATCACCCTGAGCTGTGGTCCCAGGCCAACGCTGACAGTGAAGGTTCGATCACTTTGTGGGGCACCACGATTCAACCCTATGAGCTCTTCCTAAACCCTTCTTATCACAGAGGTACATGGAGCAGATCCATCACCCTGGTCTCTGCACTACTCAAAGTGCCCCTTTAGCACATGGGAAAATTTGTCAACGTCCCACAGAGAACTGAACTGTGCAGAATAAAGAGCAAGTTGCAAACCTGGGTGCAGCAGCTGTGGCTGGAAGGATGGTTGAATACTTTGCTTTCCTGTGAAGTGCTGTCAGTTCAAATCCAGGCTGGAATCTCAAAATGAACTGGCTTTTCCTGTCTGGAAACTTCCCAGGATTTCCAAGTAATCTGGTGTCACATTGCCAGCAGAATTGGGCAAATGATTCATTCCACAGTTTTGGTCTCTTTTTTTTCTCTTGCAGCATCTGTGAGCAGTTCAGGATGTTGCTCGACCAGGTTTCTTCAATGAAATGGTGGCAGGGCTCTTTTCCACTCTGCCATCGTTATACCAGGAAAATGAGAGTTCTGCCTTGCTGAGAGCTGTGCTGCAGTTTCTATTCCTCTGCAGTTTCCCGACACCATCACAGGCTGAATTAAGAGCCTTTAGAAGTTACCCCAAGTACACCAGCAATGAAAGCTGGGACTTAGGTGCCTAATGCACAGAACTCAACAGTTGCTCAAAGAAAAAGCCAAATATCCCAGTTTCCCCTGTGGGATGCATGGTTGGTGTGTTGCTGACCCAAAGGAGAGGGGTGGTAGGTGTGTGTGAGGGCTAAAGGAGGGCCATGATCACCTCTGGAGTGATGGCCCTGAGAGATGGGGGTTGCCCAGCTGGGAGCAGGAGGGCTGGTCCCAGGCTGAAAGAGGTGAGTTCACAGCTCAATGTGCCCCAAGAGGTAACCTGGCTGTGGAAGACCATGGCTGTAAGTGCCTGCTCAAGCTTGCAAAGTCCTGCTGAATCCCAGAATCCCAGAATGGTTTGGGTTGGAAGGGACTTTAAATATGATCTCATTCCAACCCCTGCCATGGAAAAGGACACCCCTAGAAGGTTTGGGGAACTGAGAGAGGGCTTGACCCAACCACTCATTCCAGAGACTGAGCAGTTATGGCAATGGCTACCACAGCTCCAAAAAAACCTTATATGAAATCAGAATACCCCTGAGGATGTTCCCATGGACAAGTGAATATCAAATGAATGTACAAGACAGAGGGAAATAGTAGAGCAGTTGGAGGTTGGGAGTCCTGCTCAGAAGAGGTCAGGTTTAAGAGCAAACCAGAAAGAAAGAAATATTAAAGGTGTGATGGGAAACAGGATGCAGTGCAATAAGGAAATTGCCTTTAAAAGAATTCAATCCACTCTTTAAATGCTTGGTGTATCAGACAGCAAGCTGTAGCAGAGTGTTTTAGAAATACATTTCATTGAAAAAAAAAATCATATAGTCCTGGTAAGTGTTCCCCTCTTGGCAGACAGCTCAAGCAAATTCACTAAACAAAGAAAAGCGAGTGGCCCAGGAATAAATGTAATCGAGGGAAACAGGTCTGAGGTGGAAAACAACAATAACTGCAGGCAGTGATGCCTAAATGTGCTGACATTTCCCATTATGAGACTCAGTTTTCACTTTTTGATAACTTTGCTACTTTAATTCACTTGGGCTGCAGCTCCCCCAGCCAGGGTCTGCTTCAGACTGGGTTTGAAAAATTGCTGCTATGGATCAGCACCGAGGGTAAGGTCTTTGGGAATTTATTACCCCTGACAAGAATGACTCCACATTCTTTTCTTCCAAAAGGTTTTAAAAATCAGGAAATTCCTCCAGACATTATATTAAAAGGGAAGTGAGGCTCTGAAGAGAAGCACTAAAATCTGGAATTGGCAGTGGGGAGGTTGCCCTGATCTTTTGGCCCCCTGGTCAAAGAGCCCCAGGGTTCCTGCCTAGCACAGCCCTCATGGGATGTCCCTGCTGGGACTCCAGATGCTTTAATGCCACAGAATACCAGATTTTTCCTTTTAGTTGGGAGAGAAAAGACTGTAAAAATATGACTCTCACATTACAATTCCATTTGGAATATTTACTGCTGTTTGTGCAAAGCCTCAGCTGGGCAGAGAATTTCCCATTTCAGGGTTGTTATGACTATTTCAGCCATGGTCAACAATTACATCTCAAATGGGTTTTGGTGCCTAAATATCTCTTCAGTTGTTTAAATCCAACCCACAGGGCTCCCCTAACATTTCCTAATGCTCTACTTCAAGTCCTCTTCCCTTAGAGAGACCTGGACCTTCTGTGCTTTATGGGCTGACACATCCCAAGTCCTGGCACTCCCTCTCTGCTTCCAGCCCTGACTGGGGTCACTTCTGCCCCAAACCTGGGCTAAACTCTCCAAGGCTTATCCAGAACATGTTCAGAGCTTTCCCAACTCTGCCAGGAGATGCCTGGGAGACCCTGGCCCCAAGAGGAGAGAGAAACAAATGTCTCCTGTGTCTAGAACGTGCCCTGGTGTGGACAGGTAAAGGTGGGCTGGGCAAGATATTCAGTGGTCAGCAAGAAAGAAGCCTGAGATTATTTTGCTACAGCTCAATGGCTTTGGCCTTTGCCAGGGATCAAGGATAGCCAGGCTAGCCCCCTCCTCCTGTGCTGGTCCAACACCAGAGCAGGCTGCCCAGGCAGGATGTGGAGTCTCCATTCCTGGAGGCACTCAAAACCCACCAGGCCTCAGTCCTGAGGGACCTGCTCGAGCAGGACAAGGTGATCTCCAGAGCTCCTTCCAACCTCAGGGATTGTGGCACCTCACAGTTAACTCAGACTCTTGTTCTCTGGAGACCTGCACCCCACTGAGGAGTGAAATGATGAGATTCTTATTTTACACAGATTAGAGGAATTCTCAAATTTGACTTTTTTATGAAAAAAACATGTTCTGCTGTTAGATGATGGGATTCTGGGATCATATGAGCCAAATTTGATTTTGAGTTAGTCTTTGGAACAGAACTTTGTGATGCTCAGAAAGCCTTAAATCACAGGCTGACCTTGCTAAGATTTTCAGCTTCTTCTTTTCACACCCAGTCCCACAGTGCAGCTGTGAGTGGATGTGGGTTACACACTTTTACTTCCCTCAGTTTATCCTATATTTGGGCATTGTTTGGGTCCATAGTGGGTGGATGTGGCCCTTTCCAATCCTGTTAAGCTTCCAGTGCTCTCTCCTGCAGAAAAGCTCCAGCCTGATGCTCTGGGAGTATCACCTTTACCTGCAATGTATTCTCAGGTGAAGCTTCAGTGCAGACACCACTTTTGCTCAGACAAACATATTTAATCTGTTTTTCAGAAGCCTGTTGACCTCCAAATGCAGCTGGGGCACTTCCCAAGCAGTCATTCCATTAGAAAAGCACAATCTGGTACCTGGAGTCCAAGGTATTCCCCAAAGCAGGCCCCAGTAACACCCAGCAGTCGCTGGGAGCTCTTGGAGCCATCCTAAGGATGCCTGTTTCAGCATTATGAAGTCAGAAGAAATCTCAGCACTGCTGCTGCAATTCCCAAAGAATTCAAGGACGCATGTGGATGTAAGCACACGGAATTAGTCTGCTTGCAAAGGGAAATCAGCACCTTAACTCTGCCAGGGTAATTATCCTCCTACAAGCACAACTCCTCACTCTTGTTTGCAGCACAGTTTTCTGTTTCATCTCACACTGCATTCCAAGAAAAGTAAGGACACTAAAAGGCATCTGTAGGAAGGGACGTGAGTGGGAGCTGTACTGGTAAAATTATAACGGTGGTATAATTATCCTGATCAATTTTCCATATAAAAGAGACTTCAGAAGAACTCATTTGTTTAACTATGTAAGCCTCAGCCTTTACTCTAGTGGCACCTCTGTTCACCAATCAACATAATGAACATAGGCAATTAAGGTGCACCAGAAACCTGGTTACATTTCCTAAAGGCATTTCCCAATGTCCAAATGCTTGATTTGCAAAATTAATGAGCTGCTCAAGTCCCCTTGGTATAAAATCAGCACATCTCAGCTGACTTCAGATGAGATCCTCTGATCTTCACCAGCTGAAGGTTGGGTCCTTTGTTAGCCATGGACTGCTCTGGGAAGCAGAATTATGGTTATTTTCAATATTTACAGTTTGATCTTGGAAGTTGATTTGGACAGTGTAACCCGTGATTGAATTAAACAGCAGCATCAGCACAACCTCAAACACTTATCCTGAGCTAAAAAAGGCTTTTTCCTGTGGGGTGGAGGTGCCACTCACTGCCCCTTTATAATGGCCAGGCTTACAGCCCCTAGTTTTCAGCCAAGCAAATTTCTTCCCAGAAAACTGCTTACAAACTGCAGGATCTGGCCCCCCAGAAACCGGGAAGCAGCTCTGCCTCCTCATTAGCAGTAGGATATAATAGTAGCTGTGGTACATTTGCCATTTGCTGGGTGAATACCATTTAAATGTATAAAAGATTCTGGTACTTGATTGTTCAGCAGCAGAAAGCGAATGGATGTCAAGTCCTTTGCTCACAACTGTGTTGGCTAATGCTGCCCTCAGGGGGTGAGACTCCTTCCAAAACCTTGAGTGTTTATGGCTGATTTGAGTGAAAGTGATTTGCTCAAAACCCTCCCTGTATTTAGTGGGTTCAGCATGAAGGGACCAGCCCTGCTCCTACAAAGGGGCTGATTTCAGTTCTGTTGTGGCATTTCCTTCCAGAAAAGTGCCAAGAGGAGAAAGAGTGTGAGGGGCTTGTCCCGCTCTGCTCTGCCCTGGGGCGGCCTCCCCTGCAATATTGGGGCAGTCTGGGGAGACACAATAAAAGGAAGAGCTGAAGCCATTAGAGAGTGTCCAAAGGAGGCAACGAGGATGGGGAAGGGCCTTGATTTGAAGCCGGGGGAGGACACTGAGGGCACTTGGGGTGTTCAGCTGGAGAAGAGGAGACTGAGGGCAGAGCTCAGGGCAGTTCCAGCTCCCTGGGGAGGGGCAGAGGAGGGGCAGGGACTGAGCTCTGCTCTGGGGGGACCAGGGACAGCACCCAGGGAATGGCTGGAGCTGTGCCAGAGCAGGGTCAGGTTGGATCTCAGGCAAAGGTTCTTCCCCCAGAGGGTGGTTGGCACTGCCCAGGCTCCCCAGGGCAGTGGGCACAGCCCCAAGGCTGCCAGAGCTCCAGGAGAGTTTGGATGATCCTCTGGGGCTCTGGGTGTGACCCTTGAGGATGGGCCTGTGCAGGGCTGAGGGTTGGACTCGCTGATCCTTGTGCATCCCTTCCAACTCAGCATATTTTGGGATTCTGTGAGCAGTGTCAGGGAGGGAGTGAGTCCAACCTTGGCTGCTGTGAGACCCCACAGCTTCATCACCCTGCCCACAGGGATCTGTTCTTACATCCATGCATCTGGGAGCAGCAGGAATTTGTAGGGAAAAGGAGAATTTTAGGATCTGAATTTGGTCCATGGCTGCTGGCTGCATCTGTCCCAGGGCTGCTGGCATTCCTCACACTTCTGCTTAGGTCAGGGGAGGTTTAGGTTGGATATTAGGAAAAATTTCTTCATGGAAAAGGTGGTCAGTGGTGGAGTCACTGGAGGGATTTAAAATCACCCTGGAGGGATTTAAAAGATGTTTTGATGTGGCACTTGCGGATATGGCTCAGTGGCCTTGTCAGGGCTGGATTAATGGTTGGATCTTAAAGGCCTTTTCCAACCTAAATTATTCCGTCATTCCATGATTCTGTGATTTTTGGGGCACCTTCACTGCTCTTTCCTTGCATGTTTATCCTTATTGAAAAGGCTGCAGGTTGCACTGTACTAATCAAACATCATGCAAAGTAGGGCTTGTGTATCCTGAGGCAAACTTCCTTATCCCCAACTACTGAGGCAGGAGTTCTGGCCAACTGAAGCAGATGTGTGGGAATCCTAAAGGAGATGTGTAATTTTACATGATGATGAGTGTCACTGGGGCTCTGGGAACAGAAGACTGAAAAAGGATTAGAATCTTCCCCAAACATTATAAAGATCAGCAGTGACTCTTGGAGGAGTAAATATAGCAATAGGCATTTATGTTTCTGGGACATTACATCACATTTAGAGGCTGGTAGAACTTCCTGAGTGTCCTTATGGATCCAGACATCCCCTTCTCCTGGCTCATCTCTTCCCAGTGTGCCTTGTTTCAACTGGTACACCAAGGTCTGAAATGCTGGTAAATGAGACTTACACTGGTGATGTTGGGGTTTATTTCCTATTGGAGTCACTACTGATTAATGGCCTTGTCAAAAAGTGAGAAGTTGGACTCTAAATGTTATACCAAGGTAGGAATTTTAAATGTTTTCCTGGAATAACAGCTGCAGCATGGAGAGAAGTCAGAACATATATATATATACACACACATATATATATACATACACACACACACACACATATATATATATAAGAAACAGTGGCAAAATTTCACTTCTCTTCAGACAGCTGCTGCTCTGGAGGCTGGGCTGGAATTAGGAATAACTCCATTAGAGACAGTAGGAGGCTGCTAGAGGATACATGAGGCAATAAGTGCTATGGAACAGAAAGACATTTTCTTTGTACATTTGTCACATGAAAGATCAAGGAAAGGCTTGATCCTCTTTCTGAGTAGAGGCAGAGCCTCCACCAGGTGACACGGAGGTGACCAAATGTTTAATGCCTCTTCAGCATTCACTAAAATACTCAAACCCAGCCAGACAGAGATCACAATTAAACCAGTGTTAAAAGGAAAGTCCTTAGCCTTGAATATTTGCAAGGACTTGTAAGAGAAGAAGACACACATTTGTATTCAACAAGAGCAAATTGTCTGTTGTTTATCGAATTTCCTTCTAAAACTGGGAAAGGAGCTGTGTGGACAAAAGAGGAGTTGTATACCTGTATTTTAAGGACATGTCTTTCTAGTGTTCCCATTTGAGAAAGCAAGTGAGAAGAAGCAAGGTATGAGTAAGCCCAGAGCATGTGGGAACACAACTGAGTACAGGGGGAGCTGTCAGCAGTGGTACAGAAGGAGGCACTGCCAGGGGCTCCACAGGCTGTGCCCCAGGAACTGGATGATGAAGTAGGAACATGCATTTTAAAGCTGTGGGAGGTCCCAAGTCCAAAGAGTCTGTTATCACATCAAAAGACGGGGTTAAAATTCAAAATTTCTTGGTGAACTTGAGAAGCAGTTTAGAGAAAAAAAAAAAACAAACCTCAGTAAAGGAAGAGTAACACTCAGGAGTGCTTTGGCATCAAGGGCTCTGGGTGGAACAGCTGCCTGGAGAGCAGGATTTAGGAAGAGATGGAGGAACACATGAGCAGTTATACTCTGCTGCTGCAAAAAGACCAACCTGTGCACAGGAGTCTATCACAGAATCACAGAATGGGCTGAGTTGGAAGGGACCCACAAGGATCATCCAGTCCAACCCTCAGCCCTGCACAGGCCCATCCCCAAGGGTCACACCCTGTGCCCCAGAGGATCATCCAAACCCTCCTGGAGCTCTGGCAGCCTTGGGGCTGTGCCCACTGCCCTGGGGAGCCTGGTCAGTGCCAACCACCCTCTGGGGGAAGAACCTTTGCCTGAGATCCAACCTGAGCCTGCCCTGACACAGCTCCAGCCATTCCCTGGGTCCTGTCACTGGTGTTTCAGCCATAGATGTGAACCACAACCCTGAGGTTCTTCCCAGCACTGGGAAGGCCTCAGCCAGAGCTGGATCCAGGCTTGGGCTCTGCACTTCAAGGAAACATGGAAGAGTTGGCATAGAGAGAGTGATGAAGGTGAGTAGAAGTTGAGAAAGCTGTGGGTTATTTAAGCTACAGTACAGAAAGAGGTGTTGAGAGCATCTTCAAAGGGGTCTTTCTCATCTCTGGGGCCACCAGGATGAGAAATGGGGGCTGGATTTGCTCCAGGCATGATCTTAATTAGCTGCTGGTAAAGCCTTCCTAAGGATCACTGAGCACACAAAGTGCTTGTGTTGAAGACTGCTCAGTGTCTTTGCTTACAGAAAGACAAACTTCTCTCGAGTGTCACACAGACTGAGCTCACCTGGCCCTGGGAGAGAAGATAGGCCAAGCAGGTCCCCGAGGACACCAGTGACCTCGTGGCTGTAACTGGGAAGCACCCAGTTGTCTGCCACAGCCCCGTGACATGAGTTCTGTGCTCCCCCCTCTGTGCATAGTCAGAATCACACACACACACACTTACATGTCTCAAGGGGATGAGAGTGAATGGCTTCAAGTTTAGAGTTACCAAGGGAGGCTTAGATTAGGTATTAGGAAAAACTTCCTCACAGAAAATGTTGCAAAGCATTGGCACAGGCTGCCAGGGCAGTGGTGGAGTCACCATCCCTTGGAGTGCTCAGAAAATGGCTGGATGTGGCACTTGAGGACCTGGTGAACATGGTGGTGGTGCTGATGGTTGGACTTGATGAGCTTAAAGGTCTTTTCCAGCCTTAACTGGCTTAAGGTTTTGTATGTTAAGGCTTAAGCATTTGGTTCCATCTGATCTCCACCAGCAGAAAATCCTGGCAGATCAGCTGTCTAAGGTCTGCTCAGCAGCAACTATGAAGAAAGGCAGGGATGCTGCAAGGATCAAGAGCAGAGTTGTTGGATCTGTAGTTCTGCTGTGAAAATGCATCCTTGTGGTTCCTTGAGTTCCTGGGAGACATTGAGCCACAATTTGTCAAGAGCTTGGAGATTTTTTTCCAGAAAATGTTGCATTTCTTGCAGTGCACAAATGGGCCAAGTTGAATATCCTTCCCAGGACAAGGACACTGAGTGTGTCAGCTGCAGGATTTGAAGCATTTTTGATGACCATTCTTTACTCACATTCATTATTTAGCTCTGACTGTTTCAGAAACCTCACGGTTTCTCCTTATTCCTAAGGACAGACGCTGATGCTGAGCTGGAGATTTTTCATCTTCTATTTACACTGAGCTGCCCTCTGTCTCTCCTCCCAGCATGAGCATTGAGATACAGGAAGACAAATCTGGAGTCCTCATTCTGTTCTGAGGGACACAGAGGTTAAAGGCTTTCCTATCATTGCTAAATTGGTGAAATACAAGTTTTTGTCTTCCTGGGCATCTGTATCAGGTTTATCTCTTTGCATTATCAATGCCTTACTGCCAGTGGAATGGGAAACTGCTGGAATGAGCCTCTTCTCAGGCACTGAGTAACCCAACAAACTGAACTGGTAACTGTGCTGGGAGTGGGTCACCTCCCAGCATGGGGGATTCCAGTTGGTGCAGTCCATGTGTGCACATCTCGTGAGCTCAGCCTGGAAACAGCAATGCTGCCACCTCCCCCAGCAGCTCTGAGGGATCTGTCACTCTGCCTCTGTAGCTGTGAGGGGTCCCTCACTGCCTCCCACCCTGCTCCTTCCTCCCAGAGTAAACACCCTCCTCTCCAACCGCCTTATCAAATGTCCTGCACATGAAATACCGCTGTGACTGAAATCACACATACTTCACATTCCTGCTTCTCATTTCTTGAATTCCCCTGTGTATCTGAGCTCTCAAAGCTTTGGTACCCATATAAAATGCACTAGAATTGAGCTGTTTCGAATTCACTTTAAAGTACTTCCAACCCTTCCAATCCATCTGCGTCCCTGGATCCTGCTTGTGCTGTTTGCCCTGGGCTGCCAAAATACCCCCCTGTGGCTCAGAGGTAGAAGGGAAAAGATGCTGCCAGAGGTGCAGAGGGACTTTGGGTTTTGGGGCTCTTGGGGCCACTTCCCAGTTCTAACAAGTCAGAATAAACCAGAGAAGTAGAACAGCCACCAAGGACAAAAGCCTTTGATTTCATTTTATCAGAAATACCTTTGCCAACGGGTAAAAACTTCAAGGTGAGAGTCAGGATCAGCAGGGTCTGAATTTGCTTTGAGACCTTTCAATTTGCCACATTAAACCTTCTCCCTCTCCATGTCTTCCTTCCTGGGCTCCCCAGCACATTTAGTCCGGCTGCCAAGTGATGGTCTCAGAGCAGACTTTCACTTTCTGGAGAGCCTGTTGTTGAAATCTGCTTAACACATTCTGTGCCCTCCAATTTGGCTTCAAAAGTCATTTCCCTCCCCGACTTTTTTCCTTATATATATAAATGTTTACCTAAAGGTTAAAAACCCCATTAACTGTGACTTGGGAGAGGAGCCTTATGTGCACAGCACTGAGGTGCTCTCTGGACAAAGACACTGTAATGAGGACCTAATTAGGTGAAAGCTGCCTAAGGAAATCAGAGTAGACAGGAATTTTCTGCTGGTTGTCAAACCCAGTAGCTCTGAGGGAATAGGATGGGCGAGCAGAGTTTGAGGAAAAGGTGGCACTCCAGAAACACAGATTTGTGATCACCCAGAAATAGAAATTCTGAGAAACCAGCAGAGCAGACGGATGTTGAAGAGGACTCTTCTCCTGGTGTGAGGCAAACACTTGCCACAATTAACAAATCCTAAACCTGAAGCCAAACAACCCAAACTAAAGCCAACCCAGCTTTTCCCAGAGTGTTTTCTTGCATGACACTGTGCTTGAACTCCACATCTCCTCCTTCCGAACTGGGAGTGGGGATCTCTGAGCTTTGGAGAGCAGGAGACTGTTAGACTTCACCAAAGGAGTGAAGCCTCCAGTACCAGAGGAGACCCATCTGGTCCAGCCCAGGGTTCTGTGGTGTTATTCCCGAAGTGGAAATGGCTCCACTGGAGCTCACACAGAACTTAGGGACATTATCCTGACCATCTCCTCACCTTTCATTCTCAAAAGCTGCCCAAGGACCAGTCATGGTTGTTGTGAAGCAATGGGTTGGTGCTGGTGGGTGGAGGGACACTGGGCACTCTCAGGTCCCAGTGATCCAAGGGGACAAGGCAGGGTGGCCACACACCAACAGCATCCTGCAGCCACGTGGTCCTCAACACCCATCACACCAACACAGCACCGTGGGACAGTGTGTGCCCAGCACAGCACCCCGAGGGGCACAACCAGGAATTACAGTGATCAGATTGTCAGATGCTCCAAGGGCTGGAGCCTCTCTGCCCTGGAAACAGGCTGAGAGAGCTGGGGGGTTTACCTGCAGAAGAAAAGGCTCCAAGGAGACCTGAGAGCTCCTTCCAGGGCCTAAAGGGCTCCAAGAGAGCTGAAGAGGGACTTTGGATAAAGGCCTGGAGGGACAGGATAAGGGGGAATGGTCTCAAGGGTTAGATGGGATATTTGGAAGGAATTCTTTGCTATGAGGGTGGGGAGGCCCTGGCACAGGTTGCCCAGAGAAGCTGTGGCTGCCCCATCCCTGTAAGTGTCCAAGGCCAGGTTGGACGGGGCTTGGAGCAGCCTGGGCTAGTGGAAGGTGTCCCTGCCCATGGCAGGGGGTGAATGGGATGAGCTTTAAGGTCCCTTCCAACCCAAACCATGCCATGACTCTAAAACTGAGAAAGAGCTGAGTGCAATGTTTTACTTACCATTTGAAGGGATTTTAGCATTCAGCTCCCTGCATCAGATGTGAAGCCTGTCTTCTATTTTTCACTTCATTTTTTTGTGTATTCCATCAGGAGAAATCATTACAGTTTGTTGGTTTTTTCCCCAGTATTTCAGACTGGTGATCCTGAAATGGTTCTGACTGAAACAGCTCCAGCCTGACTGAGGTTCGAAATACAGCCCTCAAGTCCTTCACCCCAGGTGTGTGGTCACAGGTTCTCAGGTCTGTGGGTTTGTTGGGAAAATGAAAAAAAAACTAAAAAGGGAGGTACTGGGGTCCTTGATCTTGTAATTTGTAATGTGAGGAGCATCCTGGCCCTGAATGCCATTGTACCTACACACTGATCCCCTCTCCCCCCAACCCATCCCAAGGTCCTCTCCAGCCCAGATTGTCTCCCTTTTGCACGAATGGGTGAATGTTTCTCCCCCTTTTTATCTTGAAGGACCATGAAGATTAAGAAAAAAGACAATAAATTATCCACAGAGAATTTTTTGCTGTTTCTCCATGTGATTTTCATTTGCAAACAAACGAAACCAACGTGAAATACTTGATGTTCTCTTACAGTTTTTATTTTCTTGTGGCCTTTTTTCCTCCACTTACTGACTCTCGAATTCACAGGTGTTTTCCCTACACCCTCTTCACAAGGACTTTGCAGAATATTGTCCAATCTGATACCCACAGAGATATGAAATTTTCAAAGCCAGAAAGAAAGGTATTGACCACTTTGACCCACACCAAGAAGAAATATTTAGTCACAGAGAGACAAGCTGGGGGGAAAGAGGTGCTTTTTTTTTCTTTTTACCAATGTGTGATGTTTTCTATTGTTTCATCTCAAGGTTTAATGCACAGTTTAGTTTATTTATACACACAGAAAAATATTTTCAGCATGGCTTTCTCTTCAGGACCACTCCACTTCCATTCTCAAGCCTGTTTCACCTATTTCCAAATGCCCCAGAGGTGTTTGTAGTTACATAGAACTTGACTTAATATAAAATTGAAATAGAGGCATCAGAAGAAGCAAAACCAAAGCACTACCAAAAAACCTCCACAAGCAGATTTATTTCCTCTGCTCCTTTGAACAGCCAAGGAGCTGTTGTGGGAATGTCGCCCTACAGTAAATATCCCTGGTTTCCACTCTGCTTTTCAGGAATATGACCACAAAAATCCCCCCAGATCCAGACTGTGCCTCAGAAACAGGGAGATTTTTGTTCGGTATTTTCCCCTGACTGGGTAACAGCAATTCTGAACATTCTGAATTGAAGCAAGGCAGAGCCTGTCAGCTCCCCAAAAGGAACATGAGTATTTCTAAAGGAGCACAAGAGCTTCTAAAGGAGGTTGCAGAATGTTAATTGCCTATGGATACTGTAAAATGAGAACTAAAATACCAAAGGTTGCTGGGTCCCCATCAGTCATTTTTTTTTCCAGAATTCAGGCTGCAGCTCAGACTCGTTATAAAGGTAAAAGGCTTTTTCTTACGTACCTGCAGATGCAGGATGAGACTTGTCCCTGTCTTTCCCTCCCAGACAGGTCAGAAAACACTATCTCCATCTACATGTTCTGGGCAAGATTGACATTCTCCTATGTGCTTTTCTGACGTGCAACCTTTAGAGGCTTTACCAGGGCAAGAAATGAGAATGAACACATTAAAACCCGTAAAATAAGAAACATGAGCTAAACCAACTGGGTCTATATGGAAATCTCAGTGTCCCCCTCTATCTGCCTGCTCCGGACAGCATGGGACAGACCAAATTCTGCCCCATTTAAACCATTAGAACACCCCAAACTAGAGGTGCAGCCACTGGTGGGATTCATCCCTGCCTGATGAGCTTTAGCTGCAGAAAATTGGGAGGCTGTTGGGGGAATATTTGCTTTCAGTTCATATGAGGATTATGGTAAACATGACATAATGATACCTCAGCTGAGCTGGGTCTCTCCTGAGCAGGCACCATGAACCACCTCCGGCTCTGCAGAATCATCAGCCTCTCTGATGTCCCCACACTGTGCAGACACATCCAAGAGCAAACTGAGGTAACAAACCCAAGTTATCCAGAGTGCTGGACTACTGAACTGAGCTGGTTAATTCAAAGTACAACATGTGTGTTCCCCTGTTCATTCCTGATTTGGTTCCTCCAGAGCTCAGCTCGTTCGTTGTGGGTCTGTCCTGAGGTGTTACTCTCGGGGTGCTTGCTGGGGATGTTTATGTCACTATATAGAGCTGCTCTTGCTTTATCAGGAACAGCTGAGTGTTAGGTGAGGTCTAAGGATGCCAAAGGGGAAGAGCAGAGCAGACTCTGAAAGGTGCAGAGCCTTTAGGTCCCTTCCAACCCAAATAGGTCTGTGATTCCATAAACCAGGAACTCCTCCCAGACCAAGAACTGTCAGTGCCACATCCACCTTCCCTCTGCTGCTGGCATGACTGAAGGTGTCCAAACCAGCCCAGATTTTGTCATTGCCACTAATTGTTGCACCCTGGTAATCAAGCCACAGTTTGCCTTTTCTACAGCCCCACAAACACTATTTGCCTGTTTGCCTCTCTCCCATTACAGTGTTTGACAGTTGTGCTGCCTAATTCTTACTGCTTTTAGAAAATAGATTAATATACAAAATAACATCACAAGCAGCAGGGATCTGATAAACTCAATTGGCTAAATGACTGATGACAGAGTTTCTGCCTAAATCGGAAATCATTATGTGAGGTGCAGAATGAAATGAAGAATGAGGTTCAGTGTGTGCTGTCTGTGTGTGTGCAAATGTGTGTGTGTGTAGAAGCACTTGGGGGTGTTTTCTTAAATCAGCTCAGCATGCAAATATATACTTCTGCTGAAACTATGTTCAAACAGTCAAAGCAGAAATAGATGTATTGAAAATATAAATACAGGGCTTAATAAATATTTTATCATCAAATATTTCAAAAATGTCATCTTTAAAAACATGAAAATTCAGCCTCAGGAGGACCAAAATATTTAATCACTCTCAAGAAATTCTTAAAAGGGAATCTCTTTCCATCAGATTCTTTCTAAAGAGAAGAATGAATTTCCAGGTGCTGTGAGCTATATTTATTTTAATCAAAATCACTAACTGAGTTAAAGGAGATAGAATAATCAGTGAGGTCATTATTAACTGAGATAACAACTAAATGAATGAATGCTCTCATTAATCTAATTATAAAATGGAACAGTATCATACTAATCAGGCTGTTAACTGAGCCACTGGAAATGTAAGGCTGTAATCACAGTTGTGTGAACCACAACAGGCTCCCAACATGAATTCTGGGGGAAATGAGGGGGATAATGTTCCCTGCAGCCACCCAGGGACATTGTCCATGTTTGCAGAGGTGCACTCCAGTGAGGTGGTACCTGATGGGGGAAAGTCTCAGAAGCAGAGAATATTCTGAGTTGGAAAGGATGCACAAGGATCAGCGAGTCCAACTCTCAGCCCTGCACAGGCCCATCCCCAAGGGTCACACCCTGTGCCCCAGAGGATCATCCAAACTCTCCTGGAGCTCTGGCAGCCTTGGGGCTGTGCCCACTGCCCTGGGGAGCCTGGTCAGTGCCCAACCAGCCTCTGGGGGAAGAACCTCGTCCAGAGATCCAACCTGACCCTGCCCTGACACAGCTCCAGGCCATTCCCTGGGTGCTGTCCCTGGTCCCCCCAGAGCAGAGCTCAGTCCCTGCCCCTGCTCTGCCCCTCCCCAGGGAGCTGGAACTGCCATGAGCTCTGCCCTCAGTCTCCTCTTCTCCAGCTGAACACCCCAAGTGCCCTCAGTGTCCTCCCCCGGCTTCAAATCAAGGCCCTTCCCCATCCTCGTTGCCTCCTTTGGACACTCTCTAATGGCTTCAGCTCTTCCTTCCGTTGTGTCCCCCCAGACTGCCCCAATATTGCAGGGGAGGCCGCCCCAGGGCAGAGCAGAGCAGGACAAGCCCCTCCCTGGCCCGGCCGGCCATGCCCTGGAGAGCACAGCCTTCAAGGCCCGGGCTGTGCAGCTGGGAGATGAGGGTGTGGTGTGGGGCTGTGTGGAAAGCCTGCCAGGAGTCTGGGCACAGCAGGGCTCCAAGTCTAGAAGTAGATGGTCTGTCCCCTTGTTATGGTTTGAGATTGCCCCCCTTGGAAGCCGGGGGGCTTAGAGGTGATTGAGTGCCAGGGTCGTTTTCCCTGGAGGGCCAATCACCACTCGTCTTGTTCGCTCCTGCTGAAAAACCATATATACACAACCAGTGGAAGTTGTTGGCAATCGGTCTGTGTCTGCTGCTGGGTGTGGGTGTAGAAGGCCAGGGCGTGGCAGGGCCTCCTTCTTCTCCCCTCCGTGAGGGAAGGGTGGCCCTGCGGACCCCAACTCTGCCTAGGCCAGGGTTGGAGGCAGCATTGGAGTGAGTGTGTGTTGTGAAGGAAGGGATTCACAACACCTGAAGGTGAGAGGGCGAGAGAGGCAAGCTCCTTGCGAGGAGGCCAGGCCCTCTTTTCCCCCCCTTTCCAGCCAGACTGCAGAGCTCGGGACAGTTCGTAACTGGACCGAACACCTGTAGTAAAAGCTGAGCAGGGGCTTTTTTCCTCTCACTGTAAGTGGGAGTGGATGCGAGGCTTAGTATTTTGAAGCTGAGCCAAGAGACAGGCTGATAATGAAAGCAGCTCGGTGCCAGGGGAAGAAAAATCCAGGCGAAATTGGAGACGGACCGAAGGCAGGTTCGGAGGTGCCTACGTTGGATTGAGACGTGGCTACCAAAATGGAAAACTACAGCAGCCTACAGAACCGAGGTATGAGGTATGAGAGGGAGAATGACACAGCAGAGACTGACACGGAACCAAGGAGGACAGACTCAAAACTATCTTCTTGGACTTTGTCAGGAAGAAAGGACCTCAGCAAACAGCTGGAGGTGGGTGGGTGGGAGTGTTCAGGTTCCCCGAACACTCCAACGAGAGAGAGACTGGGAACCTATCAGCCTGAAGAGTTTTTTCCTGGACTGAATTGAGGGAGAAAGCTTAAAGGGACTGATAGAAGTATATAATAATATATATATAGTTGCTTTTAGCTTCTATAGTATTTATTTGTGTAAAATAAATGTAAATATACTTCCACTTTCCCCTATAGAAGCCTCTTGCCTGAAAGTTTCCATTTGGTGTTGAGATAAAATTGTGGGAAGGGGTGGGGGAAGCCTGGAAATTGGATTTTGGATTTTTGTGGTGGCTCGAAGTACCACACCCCTGCAGGCACAGCTGCTTGCAGCCAATTCCCAAGGTTTCTACTGTGCCAGGGGTGGTGGGTGCGGTCCTTTGTGACAGAGGCACTTTGCAAGGGCCCTTTGTGATGCGGGGGCAGGTCTGCCCAGAGACCATTGTGAGGTCACAGGGCCCCGCCCTGAGCGTTGGGGATTGAGGGAGCCCTGGGCCCTGGGGGGTGCCCAGTCCAGGAGAGCCACTCTCTCAGGAGGAAGCAGTTCCCTGGATCCCTCTGCAGAAGAGGACGACAGAGATTGCCATGGAGGAGAAGAGGAAGAGCAACTCTCAGCCCCAGCAGGGGCTGCCCAAGCTAAACAGGAGGCGCCCGGAGAGGGGTGGGGGAGCTGGGAGGGGCCGGGAGTGGGACAGGCCCAGCCGCAGCTCCCTGGCTGCCGAGGCCAGCCTTGGTGCTGTGTCAAGGCAGCCACCTCCACACCACCAGTCCTTTTTCCCACAGGTGATGCGCAGGCAGACCCAGGTAGCGCCGTGGGGCAGCCAGAGCCAGGCCTTGCCCCTGCGAGGGGAAAGGCTGCCACGGCTGCCCTGCCCCGAGAGCTGCCAGGACACCAGGAGCACTGGCACACGGACGGCAAGACAGGGGGAGATGGCAGCAAAGCTCTTGCCAAGCAGAGCAGCTGCTGCCAGGCAGGTGGGAGGCCCGGGCAGGAGGCTGGGGCAAGGGATGCAGTCAGGTAAGCTCCCTCTCGGGCCTCCCCTGCTGCCAAGGAGCCCAGGGCAAGGGCTGTCAGTGCCCCGCTCTGGGCTGGGCCAGGAGGAGACAGTGCGTCTGCCATCAATCCCGCTGGCGGCCCCACGGCACAGCCAGGCTGCCAGTGTCCCCTGCAAACTGCCTCCTCTGCCCCCAGCAGCCTGGGCTGCTGCTGCCGGGCGCAGGACAGCCAGCATGGCCACGGCCAGCAGCAGCCACCTCCCCCCTGTGCCTATTGCTCGGGGCAGCCGCGCTGAGCAGGGCACAGCCCCCAGGCTGCAAAGCTTGAGGGCTGCCCCGCGCCGCCCCCAAGGCCAGGACGCAGCTGGCAAGCCCAGGAGCCGCGTGCCTGGGCCAGACATGTCCCCGAAGGGCTGCCCTGGCAGCCAGACCCCCAGGCAGCGGGCACCAGCACAAGGGGAGCGGGCACTCAGCAGGCCCGGCTCCCCTGGCCTGGGCAGGGAGGCAGGGAACGGGTGGGAGAGACCGATGTCCCAGCAGGGCCCAGCACTGCAGGGGGTGCCCATGAAGCGCAGCCTCCCCAGCACAGCTCTGCCACTGCAAGACGAGAGCGGCAAGGATGTGAGCGTTGTGCCCGAGAGTGAAGGCCCAGCACAGCTGAAGGTAAGGAGCCAGGGAGGCCACTCCACAGCCCAGGACGCAGGTGAGAAGGCCGGGAGCCGCCTCCCTGAGCCAGCCATCTCCCGCAAGAGCTACCCTGGCAGCCAGAGGCCCAGGCAGCAGCCGGCAGCACAGCGGGGCCGCGCCCTCAGCCTGCCCGTGTCAGCTTCCCTGGGCAGCCAGGCAGGGACACAGCAGCAGAGGCAAGCGGCAGAGCAGGAGCCGGCAGTGCAGGGGGTGCGCAAGAAGCACAGCCTGAGCAGCACAGCTCTGCCCGGCCAAGAGAGACCCAGGAAGCGTGGCAGTGTCCTTGCCCAGACCGAGCGCTCCCAGAAGCTGAAGACATGGAGGCTGGTGTGCCACTGCATGGCCCAGGACGCGGCTGTGAAGCCCAGGGGCCTCGTCACCGTGCGAGTCGTCTCCCCCGAGATCTCGCCGGGGAGCCGCCGGCCCAGCCAGCAGCCGGCCCCACAATGTTGCCGGGCACGCAGCCTGCCCGTGGCAGCTTCCCTGGGCAGGGAGGCAGGGCCAGAGCCCAGGAGAAGAGCGTCAGAGCAAGGCCCAGCACTGCCCAGGCTCCACAGGAGACGCACCCTCAGCAGCCCAGCTGTGCCGCTGCAACAGCAACCCGGCGAGGATGGGAGCCTTGTGCCCCACACTGAGCCTGGGCAGCAGCGGCAGGAGAGGCCGCGCGCCAGTGCCGAGGGCAGAGCGCTTCCACTGTGCAAAGCCAGTCTGCAGCTTCTGGGGGAAATCTCCAGCCATCAGAAGGTGCTGGAGTGGCTGCAAGCAACTTTCCCCGACACCGGTGGGGCCTCGGCCGAGGAACAGGAAGAGCAGCAAGGTGATGGACAGCAAGAGGTCTGCCAAGGGGAAGGTGTCACTGACCCAAGGCTGCGCCAAGAGGAAAAGAAGGCAGAGCAAGAGCTGTCCAAAAGGTTAGACGGCAAGGACCAAGAGCTTTCCAAAGGGGAGGATGACATGGAGCAAGAGCTGTCCCAATTGGAAGCCAGCAATAGCAGAGCCGTGGTGCAAGGAGAAGATGAGAAGGAGGAAGACGTGTGCCAAGGGGAAGAGGAGAAGAAAGAAGAGCCGTGCCAAGGGGAAGTCAGCGGTGATGAAGAGCTGTGGCAAGAAGAGGAGAAGAAGGAGGAGCTGTGTGAAGAGGACGATGGCAAGAAGGAAGAGCAGTCTGAAGGGGAGGAGGACATCAGCTGCAACATCGGGGACAAGCCCTTAGGCCCGGTGAACGAGGGGCTCCCTGGCACTTCTGTCCAGCAGGTGCCCAGCTGCCCCAGCACTGTGGGCACAGAGGCAGCAGCAGAGGCAGCTGGTGACCTGCCCAGCACGTCTCCTGCCCCCGCTGGTGCCACGGCCTCTGAGGCAGCAGGTGCGGAGCTGGCCAGAGCTGCTGAGGCAGAGGAGCAGCGTGCAGCTCTTGCTGCCCAGGCCCAAGAGGCGTCAACGGCAGCAGCTTCTCCTGCCTGTGGCGAGCAGCTGAGAGCTGCAGGCCCAGAGAGCCAGGCAGCTGCCCCAGCCAGCCCCTGCTGCTCATCCAGTCCCTTGGCAATCTTGCTGGAAGCCCATGGCCTGAGTGAGCAGGGGGCAGGGACAGTGGGTGTGTCAGTCCTTGCAGGGCCAGAGAGCCAGGAGGGGGCCTTGAGCATGGAAGAGGAGGAGCGGAAAGACAACATGGAGCAAGAGCTGTGGCTGTCCCAAGGGCAAGGTGACAGAGACATGTCACAAGTGGAGGACAAGACGGAGCAAGAAGTGCCCCAAGTAGAGGAAAAGACCAAGGAAGAAATACCCCAAGTGGAGGAGAGGACAGAGGAAGAAGTGCCCCAAGTGGAAGACCGGACAGAGCTGGAAGGGTCCCCAGTGGAAGACGGCAGAGCCCCAAGGTTGAGTAGTCCTGCCGAGAGGCTCCCTGTGCCTGCCCCTGAGCAGACCCTGGCATTTGACCAGCACAGCCAGGTGCCAGGGCAGGCCTTGGCCGGGCCGATGGAAGGCCGTGGCCTCAGCGAGCAGGGGGCTGTCCCCCAGCCAGGGCTCTCCCGCTTCAGGCGGGCGCTGCGGGCTCTGCGCAGGCTGTTCCGCTGGCCCCGCAGGGCGGCACAGCCACAGCACCAGCGCCCCACTGCCAGCGCCAGGCCTCCACTTGCCACCTCACAGCCCTCGTCTTAGACAGCTGAAGGCAAGGGGCTGATCTCCACCTCAGTGCTGAGAAGCTCGGGCTGTCTCTGAAGCTTGGCAGGGAGGAGGACAAGGACAAGACACTCCACTCTGCCCACTGCTCCTGCCCATCCGGAGAAGACACATCCTGGGGACAGCTGTTGACAGGCACCTCTTCTCCCTGTGCTTCTCATCCAACAGAGGAGAATAGGAACCTGTCAAACACATCTTCAACATCAACAGAAACAATATATATAATATAGTATAATGTAATATAATATAATATAATATAATATAATATAATATAATACAAGGACTCCTTAGGCAACACCTCAGCCTTGGCCACATTGATCTTCATCGCAGGTCTACCCTGGTCTCCAGTCATAGAATCATGGAATCAGCTGGGTTGGAAGGGACCTCCGAGATCATCAAGTCCAAGCCTTGATCCACTACTGCTGCAGTTTCCAGAGCACGGCACTAAGTGCCACATCCAGTCCCATCTTCAAAACCTCCGGTGACAGAGAATCCACCACTTCCCTGGGCAGCCCATTGTAATGTCTGACCACCCTCTCTGTAAAGAAATTCTTTCTAATATCTAACCGAAACCTCCCCTGGCACAGCTTAAGACCATGCCCTCTTGTCTTGCTGAGAGTTGCCTGGGAAAAGAGACCAACCCCCACCTGGCTACACCCTCCTGTCAGGAAGTTGTAGATAGAGAGTGATAAGGTCTCCCCTGAGCCTCCTCTTCTCCAGGCTGAACAGCCCCAGCTCCCTCAGCCTCTCCTCATAGGACTTGTGCTTGAGTCCCTTCGCCAGCCTAGTTGCTCTCCTCTGGACCTGCTCCAGGACCTCAACATCCTTCCTGAATCGAGAGGTCTGGAGACACACAATCCACAACGCTGCTGCTTCCCTTGAGAACGCACGCAGGATCACCATCAAAAAGACAACGCAGAAAGAATCGTATCCTGCTGATACCATCCCAGGAGTCTTTCTGCTGTGCCTTTTGCAACCCATCTTGTCTATCTCGCATTGGCCTCTTTAGCCACCAGAGCACTTGTACAAATGTGGGGAGAGCCCTTCCCAAATCTTTGTTCACGAAGCCTAGCCATGAATATGATATAACATAATATAATATAATATAATTGAGGTCTTATAATAGTTATTAATAGAAAAGGATTTATGTCTTAATTGTTATATTTTATATTATTATATTATCACTACATTTCACTATATACTCTATAATTATTAGGTTATTATATTTTAATATAGTACATATAACTTTTTTCAGATATTTTTGGAATATAGAATTCTAATGGATAACTCTAATTATAGAATACATATACATACTCTAGATACCAGAGATATACCTATTAGACATAAGGCATTTATACAATACATGCACAATTACATAATACATAGACAATATTATAATAATGGACTCTAAGATAGATCAAGGACTCTTTTCTCTGCTAATCAGCACTGAGGATTTTATGAGGACCAGAATGATCTTAAGAGTTCTCCACTACGCTTTGAAAGTTGTTTAACAACAAGCGGTGGTGTTGAAAAAAAATAAAAAGAAAAGAAAAACGCCACATTTGAGTGATGTGCCTCATTTCATTGAGTTACAAATATTTAGAGCCCGGTACTTGAGTGTTCAGTTTATTTCAATATTCCAGTCAATAACCAAGTGTGGAAGCTGTGAAGGGGGAAGGGGTCCACAAGGATCATCGAGTCCAACTCTCAGCCCTGCACAGGCCCATCCCCAAGGGTCACACCCTGTGCCCCAGAGGATCATCCAAACTCTCCAGGGCCCTTTCCCGGCTCTGCTTTCCAGCCTCTCCTTCCCCACTCCGTCCGTCCATCCCTGGGGCACAGTCCCGCACTTCCCCAGGCTGAACTTCCTACGGTTGCTGATTGCCCAGGCCTGTCATTTGTCAGGGTCTCTCTGCAGGGCCTTGCCACGGCCCACGGGGAAAAGGAATGGGACCGGGCACTGCAAAAAGGGTTCAAGACACAGCAGAGATCTCGTGAAGCAATGCCAACTTTATTGGGGGAGCATGAGACTTAAATAGGGTAGGATAAGGAGGTGGAACCAGGAGAGGGGAGGAGTCTAGGATTGGCAGCTCAGGGACACTTATGATAGGGCGACTGGGTAAGGATGGGAGGAGTTTGGGTGTAACCGGGGGAATGGGCCAATGGTAGCTGCCTCTGCACTGCACCAAGCACAGCCAATGGCAGGCAGAGGAGCGGGAAAACAGGGGAGGACAACAGGTTTTGGAGGGAAAACTGTGAGGGGAAGAAGGAGACAATATGGTGGGCAGGATTTTAAAACAACAACTGGGGGTATACACAACCATATAACAATATAACAATAAACTGGGTAGAACTGGGGTAAAACTGTCAAGTCCAGGAAATGTCATATCCGGTGTAAGAGTGTCCATTTCAGTAGTATCGTGTCCATTCTGGTATAAAAGCGTCCATTTAAGGGTCATAAATCTTTCTGCAGGCTTGATATTTTTGCCATTCCGTCTCCTCTCCTCCAACAGGGCCTCCCTGCTTTCCAGGGACTCAACAGCTCCTCTCAGTTTTGGATTGCCTGCAAGGTCCCTTTGTATCTGTCCCAGTGCTGCATCCGAGTCATTGCTGCAGAGGCTGAGGAGCACAGGGCCTGAGATGGAGCCCTGCAGAACCCCAGCGTGTCAGGCTACATTTTTAGGCGGGATGAAAAGTTTCCTGTCTCCTCTTCTCCTCCCCCTGGCGTGCACGGGTGAGAGAGCCCATCCAGAGATGAGGGAAGGCTTTGCCTATCCCAGGTTTGGAAGCCATTTCCGGCACTTCCTAAGGAAAGCCCCTCTGCTTTGCTCAGGAAGGCACCTCGGGCCCAAGGAAGGCTGAGAGAGGAAGATGTGGCAACCAGCCCTAGTTACTGCCTGATGCTGGGAAAGGATCTCAGGGGCCACACTTCCACTGCAGGCTATGATGTCCTACAAGCTAAGGGTCACTCTCTGTACTTGCTTCTAAAATTCCCAGATAGCCCCGGCAGGGCTGGATGCACCTGCAAACTTCCAAGCTCCCTGTTTGCCTGGGATGGGGAGCATTTTGCTCTGGCTGGAGAATTCTACTGGGGTGTCTTAAGGGAAGCTCTTTTCCAAAGTGGGTTCAGGAGTCGTCTTTGTCCCGTCTGCTGGTGCTGGTGCAGGGGAGGCTGTTGTGGGGGCCCCGCGTGGCAGGAGGCCCAGGGGATTGAAGCCCCGCTGTCAGCGCCAGGCCGGGCCCTGGAGATGGTGCTGGCCCTGCTCAGCTTGCTGTGCCCTGTGGAAGGGCTGAGGGGCGCTGGGTGCCAGGCCGTGTGTCCCTGAGGAAGACCTTGGCCAGGCCCAGCTGGCAGGCAGAGCCCTGAGGGCCAGCAGTGCTGCCTGGCTTGCTTGGGGCCATGGAGCCCCTGAGCACAGCTGTGCTGAGGAGCCCCGCTGGCAGTGCCAGGCCGGGCCCCGCAATGGCGGCTGGGCCTGGGCCTGCCCAGCGTCCCCCGGGAGTAACACGGGGGGGCTTTGCCATGGGCATGGCAAGAACTGAGGGGCATTTTCCAGCCGGGCTGGCCTGGCTCTGCTCCATCTCGGCCACAAGACACCAGGCCATGAATCCGACTGCAGCTCTGTGTTTCCAGCAAGTTTATTCCGGACCTCTTTGGAGGAGTAAATTTAAAATGGTGAAGTTGCTCAATGTTTGGAGAAACTTTGAGGAGAATTGATAGGAAATTGGAATCAATTGCCAGAGTGAGGGGAAAGCCTGTAGAGAACAAATGTCAGCTGTGGTGCTAGAGAGGGCAGATGGTGTGTTTGGAAGACTGGCTGCTCCTTAGTTTCCTTCCCAGCTTTTTCTCCAGAAGTTGGCCCTGCAATGCAGAGGGCAATTGGAGGAAGAGCGCAGGACAAGTGTAGGGGCCTTGCAGATATGGAGCGAGGGAGAAGGAGATGGAGTTGATGTGGGCAGTGAGTCCTTTGGATAGAGAGATGAAAAGAAAAGCAGGCGTCATCCATCCCATAACTCCTGTGGACATTGCTTAAAGAAAAACTGAATTAAAAACGATGTTTTCTCCCATTTTCCGACCCCAAGGTTCCACCATCAAATGTCTGGAATTTGCTCTTTATCATCCCAATATTCTGCTTTCCTTAGTCAGATTGCATGTACTTTTCCCCTCCCTGAAGCCCATTTTCCCCATTGCCACACCCCTTCAAAGTCCAAGGAAGCTGTAACTTCCTCCTTCCTCTTCCCAGACCGCCAACTGGGAATGCAAGCAAAACATCTCCTTCCTGGCAACTGAGAGATCGGCATTAAATCCTATGTTGTAGAGAGGGTATCTTTGAAGTGAGAACCGAAGCTCGCTCAGGATGGACAGACTCTCTGAAGCATTACAAGACTTTATTGAAAGGATGTGACCTTGTCCCCTCCCCCGCTCTGGTTTTTCCCCCAAAGAGTCCGTAATTTGGCCAAACTGCCTTGGGTTTGGCAAAAGCCACAACGTCACGTCCCAAATTACACCAGAGACAGTTTCTCCAAGGATGGCTATAAAACTGGGGAGGGAAAAGGATGTCTCTCCTTCTGTTTTTGGCTCCACTGGGATTTTGCTCGGTGTTGAGATTCTTTCCCTAAAGAAGCCGAGCCAGAAAATGTCAGGTCCAGAAGCTGTACTTGACCGGGACCATTTGAAACGATTTGAAAGCATAATTTTAGAAAAGAAGCCTAATTTGAGAAGAGAACTTTCCAGGGAGCCTTAGGAATGGGTCATCCTAAAGAGAAAAAGCAAATATGGAGTTGGAAGGCAAGAGGTTCTCAGGTTGTGGATAGACCCAGCAATTTGAGTGAGCAGACACAGGTGCCTGGGAGCCTGTGAGACGAGCCAGGGGTCCCACTGTGTGTCATTGACAGAGCCATTACCAGGGCCCGGTGCCGAGGCAGAGGCCTGAGGGACAGCACCGCTGCCTGGCTTCCAGCTGGACACGGAGCCAGGGAGCACAAGTGTCTGGTGTGACAACCCCTCATAGCCCCGGGCTGTGCAGCTGGGAGATGAGGGTGTGGTGTGGGGCTGTGTGGAAAGCCTGCCAGGAGTCTGGGCCCAGCAGGGCTCCAAGTCTAGAAGTGGAGGGTCTGTCCTCTGGGGGCACAGCCCCTTGCAGCCAATTCCCAAGGTTTCTACTGTGCCAGGGGTGGTGGGTGCGGTCCTTTGTGACAGAGGCACTTTGCAAGGGCCCTTTGTGACGCGGGGGCAGGTCTGCCCAGAGACCATTGTGAGGTCACAGGGCCCCGCCCTGAGCGTTGGGGATTGAGGGAGCCCTGGGCCCTGGGGGGTGCCCAGTCCAGGAGAGCCGCTCTCTCAGGAGGAAGCAGTTCCCTGGATCCCTCTGCAGAAGAGGACGACAGAGATTGCCATGGAGGAGAAGAGGAAGAGCAACTCTCAGCCCCAGCAGGGGCTGCCCAAGCTAAACAGGAGGCGCCCGGAGAGGGATGGGGGAGCTGGGAGAGGCCGGGAGTGGGACAGGCCCAGCCGCAGCTCCCTGGCTGCCGAGGCCAGCCTTGGTGCTGTGTCAAGGCAGCCACCTCCACACCACCAGTCCTTTTTCCCACAGGTGATGCGCAGGCAGACCCAGGTAGCGCCGTGGGGCAGCCAGAGCCAGGCCTTGCCCCTGCGAGGGGAAAGGCTGCCACGGCTGCCCTGCCCCGAGAGCTGCCAGGACACCAGGAGCACTGGCACACGGACGGCAAGACAGGGGGAGATGGCAGCAAAGCTCTTGCCAAGCAGAGCAGCTGCTGCCAGGCAGGTGGGAGGCCCGGGCAGGAGGCTGGGGCAAGGGATGCAGTCAGGTAAGCTCCCTCTCGGGCCTCCCCTGCTGCCAAGGAGCCCAGGGCAAGGGCTGTCAGTGCCCCGCTCTGGGCTGGGCCAGGAGGAGACAGTGCGTCTGCCATCAATCCCGCTGGCGGCTCCACGGCACAGCCAGGCTGCCAGTGTCCCCTGCAAACTGCCTCCTCTGCCCCCAGCAGCCTGGGCTGCTGCTGCCGGGCGCAGGACAGCCAGCATGGCCACGGCCAGCAGCAGCCACCTCCCCCCTGTGCCTATTGCTCGGGGCAGCCGCGCTGAGCAGGGCACAGCCCCCAGGCTGCAAAGCTTGAGGGCTGCCCCGCGCCGCCCCCAAGGCCAGGACGCAGCTGGCAAGCCCAGGAGCCGCGTGCCTGGGCCAGACATGTCCCCGAAGGGCTGCCCTGGCAGCCAGACCCCCAGGCAGCGGGCACCAGCACAAGGGGAGCGGGCACTCAGCAGGCCCGGCTCCCCTGGCCTGGGCAGGGAGGCAGGGAACGGGTGGGAGAGACCGATGTCCCAGCAGGGCCCAGCACTGCAGGGGGTGCCCATGAAGCGCAGCCTCCCCAGCACAGCTCTGCCACTGCAAGACGAGAGCGGCAAGGATGTGAGCGTTGTGCCCGAGAGTGAAGGCCCAGCACAGCTGAAGGTAAGGAGCCAGGGAGGCCACTCCACAGCCCAGGACGCAGGTGAGAAGGCCGGGAGCCGCCTCCCTGAGCCAGCCATCTCCCGCAAGAGCTACCCTGGCAGCCAGAGGCCCAGGCAGCAGCCGGCAGCACAGCGGGGCCGCGCCCTCAGCCTGCCCGTGTCAGCTTCCCTGGGCAGCCAGGCAGGGACACAGCAGCAGAGGCAAGCGGCAGAGCAGGAGCCGGCAGTGCAGGGGGTGCGCAAGAAGCACAGCCTGAGCAGCACAGCTCTGCCCGGCCAAGAGAGACCCAGGAAGCGTGGCAGTGTCCTTGCCCAGACCGAGCGCTCCCAGAAGCTGAAGACATGGAGGCTGGTGTGCCACTGCATGGCCCAGGACGCGGCTGTGAAGCCCAGGGGCCTCGTCACCGTGCGAGTCGTCTCCCCCGAGATCTCGCCGGGGAGCCGCCGGCCCAGCCAGCAGCCGGCCCCACAATGTTGCCGGGCACGCAGCCTGCCCGTGGCAGCTTCCCTGGGCAGGGAGGCAGGGCCAGAGCCCAGGAGAAGAGCGTCAGAGCAAGGCCCAGCACTGCCCAGGCTCCACAGGAGACGCACCCTCAGCAGCCCAGCTGTGCCGCTGCAACAGCAACCCGGCGAGGATGGGAGCCTTGTGCCCCACACTGAGCCTGGGCAGCAGCGGCAGGAGAGGCCGCGCGCCAGTGCCGAGGGCAGAGCGCTTCCACTGTGCAAAGCCAGTCTGCAGCTTCTGGGGGAAATCTCCAGCCATCAGAAGGTGCTGGAGTGGCTGCAAGCAACTTTCCCCGACACCGGTGGGGCCTCGGCCGAGGAACAGGAAGAGCAGCAAGGTGATGGACAGCAAGAGGTCTGCCAAGGGGAAGGTGTCACTGACCCAAGGCTGCGCCAAGAGGAAAAGAAGGCAGAGCAAGAGCTGTCAAAAGGTTAGACGGCAAGGACCAAGAGCTTTCCAAAGGGGAGGATGACATGGAGCAAGAGCTGTCCCAATTGGAAGCCAGCAATAGCAGAGCCGTGGTGCAAGGAGAAGATGAGAAGGAGGAAGACGTGTGCCAAGGGGAAGAGGAGAAGAAAGAAGAGCCGTGCCAAGGGGAAGTCAGCGGTGATGAAGAGCTGTGGCAAGAAGAGGAGAAGAAGGAGGAGCTGTGTGAAGAGGACGATGGCAAGAAGGAAGAGCAGTCTGAAGGGGAGGAGGACATCAGCTGCAACATCGGGGACAAGCCCTTAGGCCCGGTGAACGAGGGGCTCCCTGGCACTTCTGTCCAGCAGGTGCCCAGCTGCCCCAGCACTGTGGGCACAGAGGCAGCAGCAGAGGCAGCTGGTGACCTGCCCAGCACGTCTCCTGCCCCCGCTGGTGCCACGGCCTCTGAGGCAGCAGGTGCTGAGCTGGCCAGAGCTGCTGAGGCAGAGGAGCAGCGTGCAGCTCTTGCTGCCCAGGCCCAAGAGGCGTCAACGGCAGCAGCTTCTCCTGCCTGTGGCGAGCAGCTGAGAGCTGCAGGCCCAGAGAGCCAGGCAGCTGCCCCAGCCAGCCCCTGCTGCTCATCCAGTCCCTTGGCAATCTTGCTGGAAGCCCATGGCCTGAGTGAGCAGGGGGCAGGGACAGTGGGTGTGTCAGTCCTTGCAGGGCCAGAGAGCCAGGAGGGGGCCTTGAGCATGGAAGAGGAGGAGCGGAAAGACAACATGGAGCAAGAGCTGTGGCTGTCCCAAGGGCAAGGTGACAGAGACATGTCACAAGTGGAGGACAAGACGGAGCAAGAAGTGCCCCAAGTAGAGGAAAAGACCAAGGAAGAAATACCCCAAGTGGAGGAGAGGACAGAGGAAGAAGTGCCCCAAGTGGAAGACCGGACAGAGTTGGAAGGGTCCCCAGTGGAAGACGGCAGAGCCCCAAGGTTGAGTAGTCCTGCCGAGAGGCTCCCTGTGCCTGCCCCTGAGCAGACCCTGGCATTTGACCAGCACAGCCAGGTGCCAGGGCAGGCCTTGGCCGGGCCGATGGAAGGCCGTGGCCTCAGCGAGCAGGGGGCTGTCCCCCAGCCAGGGCTCTCCCGCTTCAGGCGGGCGCTGCGGGCTCTGCGCAGGCTGTTCCGCTGGCCCCGCAGGGCGGCACAGCCACAGCACCAGCGCCCCACTGCCAGCGCCAGGCCTCCACTTGCCACCTCACAGCCCTCGTCTTAGACAGCTGAAGGCAAGGGGCTGATCTCCACCTCAGTGCTGAGAAGCTCGGGCTGTCTCTGAAGCTTGGCAGGGAGGAGGACAAGGACAAGACACTCCACTCTGCCCACTGCTCCTGCCCATCCGGAGAAGACACATCCTGGGGACAGCTGTTGACAGGCACCTCTTCTCCCTGTGCTTCTCATCCAACAGAGGAGAATAGGAACCTGTCAAACACATCTTCAACATCAACAGAAACAATATATATAATATAGTATAATGTAATATAATATAATATAATATAATATAATATAATATAATACAAGGACTCCTTAGGCAACACCTCAGCCTTGGCCACATTGATCTTCATCGCAGGTCTACCCTGGTCTCCAGTCATAGAATCATGGAATCAGCTGGGTTGGAAGGGACCTCCGAGATCATCAAGTCCAAGCCTTGATCCACTACTGCTGCAGTTTCCAGAGCACGGCACTAAGTGCCACATCCAGTCCCATCTTCAAAACCTCCGGTGACAGAGAATCCACCACTTCCCTGGGCAGCCCATTGTAATGTCTGACCACCCTCTCTGTAAAGAAATTCTTTCTAATATCTAACCGAAACCTCCCCTGGCACAGCTTAAGACCATGCCCTCTTGTCTTGCTGAGAGTTGCCTGGGAAAAGAGACCAACCCCCACCTGGCTACACCCTCCTGTCAGGAAGTTGTAGATAGAGAGTGATAAGGTCTCCCCTGAGCCTCCTCTTCTCCAGGCTGAACAGCCCCAGCTCCCTCAGCCTCTCCTCATAGGACTTGTGCTTGAGTCCCTTCGCCAGCCTAGTTGCTCTCCTCTGGACCTGCTCCAGGACCTCAACATCCTTCCTGAATCGAGAGGTCTGGAGACACACAATCCACAACGCTGCTGCTTCCCTTGAGAACGCACGCAGGATCACCATCAAAAAGACAACGCAGAAAGAATCGTATCCTGCTGATACCATCCCAGGAGTCTTTCTGCTGTGCCTTTTGCAACCCATCTTGTCTATCTCGCATTGGCCTCTTTAGCCACCAGAGCACTTGTACAAATGTGGGGAGAGCCCTTCCCAAATCTTTGTTCACGAAGCCTAGCCATGAATATGATATAACATAATATAATATAATATAATTGAGGTCTTATAATAGTTATTAATAGAAAAGGATTTATGTCTTAATTGTTATATTTTATATTATTATATTATCACTACATTTCACTATATACTCTATAATTATTAGGTTATTATATTTTAATATAGTACATATAACTTTTTTCAGATATTTTTGGAATATAGAATTCTAATGGATAACTCTAATTATAGAATACATATACATACTCTAGATACCAGAGATATACCTATTAGACATAAGGCATTTATACAATACATGCACAATTACATAATACATAGACAATATTATAATAATGGACTCTAAGATAGATCAAGGACTCTTTTCTCTGCTAATCAGCACTGAGGATTTTATGAGGACCAGAATGATCTTAAGAGTTCTCCACTACGCTTTGAAAGTTGTTTAACAACAAGAGGTGGTGTTGAAAAAAAATAAAAAGAAAAGAAAAACGCCACATTTGAGTGATGTGCCTCATTTCATTGAGTTACAAATATTTAGAGCCCGGTACTTGAGTGTTCAGTTTATTTCAATATTCCAGTCAATAACCAAGTGTGGAAGCTGTGAAGGGGGAAGGGGTCCACAAGGATCATCGAGTCCAACTCTCAGCCCTGCACAGGCCCATCTCCAAGGGTCACACCCTGTGCCCCAGAGGATCATCCAAACTCTCCAGGGCCCTTTCCCGGCTCTGCTTTCCAGCCTCTCCTTCCCCACTCCGTCCGTCCATCCCTGGGGCACAGTCCCGCACTTCCCCAGGCTGAACTTCCTACGGTTGCTGATTGCCCAGGCCTGTCATTTGTCAGGGTCTCTCTGCAGGGCCTTGCCACGGCCCACGGGGAAAAGGAATGGGACCGGGCACTGCAAAAAGGGTTCAAGACACAGCAGAGATCTCGTGAAGCAATGCCAACTTTATTGGGGGAGCATGAGACTTAAATAGGGTAGGATAAGGAGGTGGAACCAGGAGAGGGGAGGAGTCTAGGATTGGCAGCTCAGGGACACTTATGATAGGGCGACTGGGTAAGGATGGGAGGAGTTTGGGTGTAACCGGGGGAATGGGCCAATGGTAGCTGCCTCTGCACTGCACCAAGCACAGCCAATGGCAGGCAGAGGAGCGGGAAAACAGGGGAGGACAACAGGTTTTGGAGGGAAAACTGTGAGGGGAAGAAGGAGACAATATGGTGGGCAGGATTTTAAAACAACAACTGGGGGTATACACAACCATATAACAATATAACAATAAACTGGGTAGAACTGGGGTAAAACTGTCAAGTCCAGGAAATGTCATATCCGGTGTAAGAGTGTCCATTTCAGTAGTATCGTGTCCATTCTGGTATAAAAGCGTCCATTTAAGGGTCATAAATCTTTCTGCAGGCTTGATATTTTTGCCATTCCGTCTCCTCTCCTCCAACAGGGCCTCCCTGCTTTCCAGGGACTCAACAGCTCCTCTCAGTTTTGGATTGCCTGCAAGGTCCCTTTGTATCTGTCCCAGTGCTGCATCCGAGTCATTGCTGCAGAGGCTGAGGAGCACAGGGCCTGAGATGGAGCCCTGCAGAACCCCAGCGTGTCAGGCTACATTTTTAGGCGGGATGAAAAGTTTCCTGTCTCCTCTTCTCCTCCCCCTGGCGTGCACGGGTGAGAGAGCCCATCCAGAGATGAGGGAAGGCTTTGCCTATCCCAGGTTTGGAAGCCATTTCCGGCACTTCCTAAGGAAAGCCCCTCTGCTTTGCTCAGGAAGGCACCTCGGGCCCAAGGAAGGCTGAGAGAGGAAGATGTGGCAACCAGCCCTAGTTACTGCCTGATGCTGGGAAAGGATCTCAGGGGCCACACTTCCACTGCAGGCTATGATGTCCTACAAGCTAAGGGTCACTCTCTGACTTGCTTCTAAAATTCCCAGATAGCCCCGGCAGGGCTGGATGCACCTGCAAACTTCCAAGCTCCCTGTTTGCCTGGGATGGGGAGCATTTTGCTCTGGCTGGAGAATTCTACTGGGGTGTCTTAAGGGAAGCTCTTTTCCAAAGTGGGTTCAGGAGTCGTCTTTGTCCCGTCTGCTGGTGCTGGTGCAGGGGAGGCTGTTGTGGGGGCCCCGCGTGGCAGGAGGCCCAGGGGATTGAAGCCCCGCTGTCAGCGCCAGGCCGGGCCCTGGAGATGGTGCTGGCCCTGCTCAGCTTGCTGTGCCCTGTGGAAGGGCTGAGGGGCGCTGGGTGCCAGGCCGTGTGTCCCTGAGGAAGACCTTGGCCAGGCCCAGCTGGCAGGCAGAGCCCTGAGGGCCAGCAGTGCTGCCTGGCTTGCTTGGGGCCATGGAGCCCCTGAGCACAGCTGTGCTGAGGAGCCCCGCTGGCAGTGCCAGGCCGGGCCCCGCAATGGCGGCTGGGCCTGGGCCTGCCCAGCGTCCCCCGGGAGTAACACGGGGGGGCTTTGCCATGGGCATGGCAAGAACTGAGGGGCATTTTCCAGCCGGGCTGGCCTGGCTCTGCTCCATCTCGGCCACAAGACACCAGGCCATGAATCCGACTGCAGCTCTGTGTTTCCAGCAAGTTTATTCCGGACCTCTTTGGAGGAGTAAATTTAAAATGGTGAAGTTGCTCAATGTTTGGAGAAACTTTGAGGAGAATTGATAGGAAATTGGAATCAATTGCCAGAGTGAGGGGAAAGCCTGTAGAGAACAAATGTCAGCTGTGGTGCTAGAGAGGGCAGATGGTGTGTTTGGAAGACTGGCTGCTCCTTAGTTTCCTTCCCAGCTTTTTCTCCAGAAGTTGGCCCTGCAATGCAGAGGGCAATTGGAGGAAGAGCGCAGGACAAGTGTAGGGGCCTTGCAGATATGGAGCGAGGGAGAAGGAGATGGAGTTGATGTGGGCAGTGAGTCCTTTGGATAGAGAGATGAAAAGAAAAGCAGGCGTCATCCATCCCATAACTCCTGTGGACATTGCTTAAAGAAAAACTGAATTAAAAACGATGTTTTCTCCCATTTTCCGACCCCAAGGTTCCACCATCAAATGTCTGGAATTTGCTCTTTATCATCCCAATATTCTGCTTTCCTTAGTCAGATTGCATGTACTTTTCCCCTCCCTGAAGCCCATTTTCCCCATTGCCACACCCCTTCAAAGTCCAAGGAAGCTGTAACTTCCTCCTTCCTCTTCCCAGACCGCCAACTGGGAATGCAAGCAAAACATCTCCTTCCTGGCAACTGAGAGATCGGCATTAAATCCTATGTTGTAGAGAGGGTATCTTTGAAGTGAGAACCGAAGCTCGCTCAGGATGGACAGACTCTCTGAAGCATTACAAGACTTTATTGAAAGGATGTGACCTTGTCCCCTCCCCCGCTCTGGTTTTTCCCCCAAAGAGTCCGTAATTTGGCCAAACTGCCTTGGGTTTGGCAAAAGCCACAACGTCACGTCCCAAATTACACCAGAGACAGTTTCTCCAAGGATGGCTATAAAACTGGGGAGGGAAAAGGATGTCTCTCCTTCTGTTTTTGGCTCCACTGGGATTTTGCTCAGTGTTGAGATTCTTTCCCTAAAGAAGCCGAGCCAGAAAATGTCAGGTCCAGAAGCTGTACTTGACCGGGACCATTTGAAACGATTTGAAAGCATAATTTTAGAAAAGAAGCCTAATTTGAGAAGAGAACTTTCCAGGGAGCCTTAGGAATGGGTCATCCTAAAGAGAAAAAGCAAATATGGAGTTGGAAGGCAAGAGGTTCTCAGGTTGTGGATAGACCCAGCAATTTGAGTGAGCAGACACAGGTGCCTGGGAGCCTGTGAGACGAGCCAGGGGTCCCACTGTGTGTCATTGACAGAGCCATTACCAGGGCCCGGTGCCGAGGCAGAGGCCTGAGGGACAGCACCGCTGCCTGGCTTCCAGCTGGACACGGAGCCAGGGAGCACAAGTGTCTGGTGTGACAACCCCTCATAGCCCCGGGCTGTGCAGCTGGGAGATGAGGGTGTGGTGTGGGGCTGTGTGGAAAGCCTGCCAGGAGTCTGGGCCCAGCAGGGCTCCAAGTCTAGAAGTGGAGGGTCTGTCCTCTGGGGGCACAGCCCCTTGCAGCCAATTCCCAAGGTTTCTACTGTGCCAGGGGTGGTGGGTGCGGTCCTTTGTGACAGAGGCACTTTGCAAGGGCCCTTTGTGACGCGGGGGCAGGTCTGCCCAGAGACCATTGTGAGGTCACAGGGCCCCGCCCTGAGCGTTGGGGATTGAGGGAGCCCTGGGCCCTGGGGGGTGCCCAGTCCAGGAGAGCCGCTCTCTCAGGAGGAAGCAGTTCCCTGGATCCCTCTGCAGAAGAGGACGACAGAGATTGCCATGGAGGAGAAGAGGAAGAGCAACTCTCAGCCCCAGCAGGGGCTGCCCAAGCTAAACAGGAGGCGCCCGGAGAGGGATGGGGGAGCTGGGAGAGGCCGGGAGTGGGACAGGCCCAGCCGCAGCTCCCTGGCTGCCGAGGCCAGCCTTGGTGCTGTGTCAAGGCAGCCACCTCCACACCACCAGTCCTTTTTCCCACAGGTGATGCGCAGGCAGACCCAGGTAGCGCCGTGGGGCAGCCAGAGCCAGGCCTTGCCCCTGCGAGGGGAAAGGCTGCCACGGCTGCCCTGCCCCGAGAGCTGCCAGGACACCAGGAGCACTGGCACACGGACGGCAAGACAGGGGGAGATGGCAGCAAAGCTCTTGCCAAGCAGAGCAGCTGCTGCCAGGCAGGTGGGAGGCCCGGGCAGGAGGCTGGGGCAAGGGATGCAGTCAGGTAAGCTCCCTCTCGGGCCTCCCCTGCTGCCAAGGAGCCCAGGGCAAGGGCTGTCAGTGCCCCGCTCTGGGCTGGGCCAGGAGGAGACAGTGCGTCTGCCATCAATCCCGCTGGCGGCTCCACGGCACAGCCAGGCTGCCAGTGTCCCCTGCAAACTGCCTCCTCTGCCCCCAGCAGCCTGGGCTGCTGCTGCCGGGCGCAGGACAGCCAGCATGGCCACGGCCAGCAGCAGCCACCTCCCCCCTGTGCCTATTGCTCGGGGCAGCCGCGCTGAGCAGGGCACAGCCCCCAGGCTGCAAAGCTTGAGGGCTGCCCCGCGCCGCCCCCAAGGCCAGGACGCAGCTGGCAAGCCCAGGAGCCGCGTGCCTGGGCCAGACATGTCCCCGAAGGGCTGCCCTGGCAGCCAGACCCCCAGGCAGTGGGCACCAGCACAAGGGGAGCGGGCACTCAGCAGGCCCGGCTCCCCTGGCCTGGGCAGGGAGGCAGGGAACGGGTGGGAGAGACCGATGTCCCAGCAGGGCCCAGCACTGCAGGGGGTGCCCATGAAGCGCAGCCTCCCCAGCACAGCTCTGCCACTGCAAGACGAGAGCGGCAAGGATGTGAGTGTTGTGCCCGAGAGTGAAGGCCCAGCACAGCTGAAGGCAAGGAGCCAGGGAGGCCACTCCACAGCCCAGGACGCAGGTGAGAAGGCCGGGAGCCGCCTCCCTGAGCCAGCCATCTCCCGCAAGAGCTACCCTGGCAGCCAGAGGCCCAGGCAGCAGCCGGCAGCACAGCGGGGCCGCGCCCTCAGCCTGCCCGTGTCAGCTTCCCTGGGCAGCCAGGCAGGGACACAGCAGCAGAGGCAAGCGGCAGAGCAGGAGCCGGCAGTGCAGGGGGTGCGCAAGAAGCACAGCCTGAGCAGCACAGCTCTGCCCGGCCAAGAGAGACCCAGGAAGCGTGGCAGTGTCCTTGCCCAGACCGAGCGCTCCCAGAAGCTGAAGACATGGAGGCTGGTGTGCCACTGCATGGCCCAGGACGCGGCTGTGAAGCCCAGGGGCCTCGTCACCGTGCGAGTCGTCTCCCCCGAGATCTCGCCGGGGAGCCGCCGGCCCAGCCAGCAGCCGGCCCCACAATGTTGCCGGGCACGCAGCCTGCCCGTGGCAGCTTCCCTGGGCAGGGAGGCAGGGCCAGAGCCCAGGAGAAGAGCGTCAGAGCAAGGCCCAGCACTGCCCAGGCTCCACAGGAGACGCACCCTCAGCAGCCCAGCTGTGCCGCTGCAACAGCAACCCGGCGAGGATGGGAGCCTTGTGCCCCACACTGAGCCTGGGCAGCAGCGGCAGGAGAGGCCGCGCGCCAGTGCCGAGGGCAGAGCGCTTCCACTGTGCAAAGCCAGTCTGCAGCTTCTGGGGGAAATCTCCAGCCATCAGAAGGTGCTGGAGTGGCTGCAAGCAACTTTCCCCGACACCGGTGGGGCCTCGGCCGAGGAACAGGAAGAGCAGCAAGGTGATGGACAGCAAGAGGTCTGCCAAGGGGAAGGTGTCACTGACCCAAGGCTGCGCCAAGAGGAAAAGAAGGCAGAGCAAGAGCTGTCCAAAAGGTTAGACGGCAAGGACCAAGAGCTTTCCAAAGGGGAGGATGACATGGAGCAAGAGCTGTCCCAATTGGAAGCCAGCAATAGCAGAGCCGTGGTGCAAGGAGAAGATGAGAAGGAGGAAGACGTGTGCCAAGGGGAAGAGGAGAAGAAAGAAGAGCCGTGCCAAGGGGAAGTCAGCGGTGATGAAGAGCTGTGGCAAGAAGAGGAGAAGAAGGAGGAGCTGTGTGAAGAGGACGATGGCAAGAAGGAAGAGCAGTCTGAAGGGGAGGAGGACATCAGCTGCAACATCGGGGACAAGCCCTTAGGCCCGGTGAACGAGGGGCTCCCTGGCACTTCTGTCCAGCAGGTGCCCAGCTGCCCCAGCACTGTGGGCACAGAGGCAGCAGCAGAGGCAGCTGGTGACCTGCCCAGCACGTCTCCTGCCCCCGCTGGTGCCACGGCCTCTGAGGCAGCAGGTGCTGAGCTGGCCAGAGCTGCTGAGGCAGAGGAGCAGCGTGCAGCTCTTGCTGCCCAGGCCCAAGAGGCGTCAACGGCAGCAGCTTCTCCTGCCTGTGGCGAGCAGCTGAGAGCTGCAGGCCCAGAGAGCCAGGCAGCTGCCCCAGCCAGCCCCTGCTGCTCATCCAGTCCCTTGGCAATCTTGCTGGAAGCCCATGGCCTGAGTGAGCAGGGGGCAGGGACAGTGGGTGTGTCAGTCCTTGCAGGGCCAGAGAGCCAGGAGGGGGCCTTGAGCATGGAAGAGGAGGAGCGGAAAGACAACATGGAGCAAGAGCTGTGGCTGTCCCAAGGGCAAGGTGACAGAGACATGTCACAAGTGGAGGACAAGACGGAGCAAGAAGTGCCCCAAGTAGAGGAAAAGACCAAGGAAGAAATACCCCAAGTGGAGGAGAGGACAGAGGAAGAAGTGCCCCAAGTGGAAGACCGGACAGAGTTGGAAGGGTCCCCAGTGGAAGACGGCAGAGCCCCAAGGTTGAGTAGTCCTGCCGAGAGGCTCCCTGTGCCTGCCCCTGAGCAGACCCTGGCATTTGACCAGCACAGCCAGGTGCCAGGGCAGGCCTTGGCCGGGCCGATGGAAGGCCGTGGCCTCAGCGAGCAGGGGGCTGTCCCCCAGCCAGGGCTCTCCCGCTTCAGGCGGGCGCTGCGGGCTCTGCGCAGGCTGTTCCGCTGGCCCCGCAGGGCGGCACAGCCACAGCACCAGCGCCCCACTGCCAGCGCCAGGCCTCCACTTGCCACCTCACAGCCCTCGTCTTAGACAGCTGAAGGCAAGGGGCTGATCTCCACCTCAGTGCTGAGAAGCTCGGGCTGTCTCTGAAGCTTGGCAGGGAGGAGGACAAGGACAAGACACTCCACTCTGCCCACTGCTCCTGCCCATCCGGAGAAGACACATCCTGGGGACAGCTGTTGACAGGCACCTCTTCTCCCTGTGCTTCTCATCCAACAGAGGAGAATAGGAACCTGTCAAACACATCTTCAACATCAACAGAAACAATATATATAATATAGTATAATGTAATATAATATAATATAATATAATATAATATAATATAATACAAGGACTCCTTAGGCAACACCTCAGCCTTGGCCACATTGATCTTCATCGCAGGTCTACCCTGGTCTCCAGTCATAGAATCATGGAATCAGCTGGGTTGGAAGGGACCTCCGAGATCATCAAGTCCAAGCCTTGATCCACTACTGCTGCAGTTTCCAGAGCACGGCACTAAGTGCCACATCCAGTCCCATCTTCAAAACCTCCGGTGACAGAGAATCCACCACTTCCCTGGGCAGCCCATTGTAATGTCTGACCACCCTCTCTGTAAAGAAATTCTTTCTAATATCTAACCGAAACCTCCCCTGGCACAGCTTAAGACCATGCCCTCTTGTCTTGCTGAGAGTTGCCTGGGAAAAGAGACCAACCCCCACCTGGCTACACCCTCCTGTCAGGAAGTTGTAGATAGAGAGTGATAAGGTCTCCCCTGAGCCTCCTCTTCTCCAGGCTGAACAGCCCCAGCTCCCTCAGCCTCTCCTCATAGGACTTGTGCTTGAGTCCCTTCGCCAGCCTAGTTGCTCTCCTCTGGACCTGCTCCAGGACCTCAACATCCTTCCTGAATCGAGAGGTCTGGAGACACACAATCCACAACGCTGCTGCTTCCCTTGAGAACGCACGCAGGATCACCATCAAAAAGACAACGCAGAAAGAATCGTATCCTGCTGATACCATCCCAGGAGTCTTTCTGCTGTGCCTTTTGCAACCCATCTTGTCTATCTCGCATTGGCCTCTTTAGCCACCAGAGCACTTGTACAAATGTGGGGAGAGCCCTTCCCAAATCTTTGTTCACGAAGCCTAGCCATGAATATGATATAACATAATATAATATAATATAATTGAGGTCTTATAATAGTTATTAATAGAAAAGGATTTATGTCTTAATTGTTATATTTTATATTATTATATTATCACTACATTTCACTATATACTCTATAATTATTAGGTTATTATATTTTAATATAGTACATATAACTTTTTTCAGATATTTTTGGAATATAGAATTCTAATGGATAACTCTAATTATAGAATACATATACATACTCTAGATACCAGAGATATACCTATTAGACATAAGGCATTTATACAATACATGCACAATTACATAATACATAGACAATATTATAATAATGGACTCTAAGATAGATCAAGGACTCTTTTCTCTGCTAATCAGCACTGAGGATTTTATGAGGACCAGAATGATCTTAAGAGTTCTCCACTACGCTTTGAAAGTTGTTTAACAACAAGCGGTGGTGTTGAAAAAAAATAAAAAGAAAAGAAAAACGCCACATTTGAGTGATGTGCCTCATTTCATTGAGTTACAAATATTTAGAGCCCGGTACTTGAGTGTTCAGTTTATTTCAATATTCCAGTCAATAACCAAGTGTGGAAGCTGTGAAGGGGGAAGGGGTCCACAAGGATCATCGAGTCCAACTCTCAGCCCTGCACAGGCCCATCTCCAAGGGTCACACCCTGTGCCCCAGAGGATCATCCAAACTCTCCAGGGCCCTTTCCCGGCTCTGCTTTCCAGCCTCTCCTTCCCCACTCCGTCCGTCCATCCCTGGGGCACAGTCCCGCACTTCCCCAGGCTGAACTTCCTACGGTTGCTGATCGCCCAGGCCTGTCATTTGTCAGGGTCTCTCTGCAGGGCCTTGCCACGGCCCACGGGGAAAAGGAATGGGACCGGGCACTGCAAAAAGGGTACAAGACACAGCAGAGATCTCGTGAAGCAATGCCAACTTTATTGGGGGAGCATGAGACTTAAATAGGGTAGGATAAGGAGGTGGAACCAGGAGAGGGGAGGAGTCTAGGATTGGCAGCTCAGGGACACTTATGATAGGGCGACTGGGTAAGGATGGGAGGAGTTTGGGTGTAACCGGGGAAATGGGCCAATGGTAGCTGCCTCTGCACTGCACCAAGCACAGCCAATGGCAGGCAGAGGAGCGGGAAAACAGGGGAGGACAACAGGTTTTGGAGGGAAAACTGTGAGGGGAAGAAGGAGACAATATGGTGGGCAGGATTTTAAAACAACAACTGGGGGTATACACAACCATATAACAATATAAGAATAAACTGGGTAGTACTGGGGTAAAACTGTCAAGTCCAGGAAATGTCATATCCGGTGTAAGAGTGTCCATTTCAGTAGTATCGTGTCCATTCTGGTATAAAAGCGTCCATTTAGGGGTCATAAATCTTTCTGCAGGCTTGATATTTTTGCCATTCCGTCTCCTCTCCTCCAACAGGGCCTCCCTGCTTTCCAGGGACTCAATAGCTCCTCTCAGTTTTGGATTGCCTGCAAAGTCCCTTCGTATCTGTCCCAGTGCTGCATCCGAGTCATTGCTGCAGATGCTGAGGAGCACAGGGCCTGAGATGGAGCCCTGCAGAACCCCAGCGTGTCAGGCTACATTTTTAGGCGGGATGAAAAGTTTCCTGTCTCCTCTTCTCCTCCCCCTGGCGTGCACGGGTGAGAGAGCCCATCCAGAGATGAGGGAAGGCTTTGCCTATCCCAGGTTTGGAAGCCATTTCCGGCACTTCCTAAGGAAAGCCCCTCTGCTTTGCTCAGGAAGGCACCTCGGGCCCAAGGAAGGCTGAGAGAGGAAGATGTAGCAACCAGCCCTAGTTACTGCCTGATGCTGGGAAAGGATCTCAGGGGCCACACTTCCACTACAGGCTATGATGTTCTACAAGCTAAGGGTCACTCTCTGTACTTGCTTCTAAAATTCCCAGATAGCCCCGGCAGGGCTGGATGCACCTGCAAACTTCCAAGCTCCCTGTGTGCTCCTGCCCATCCGGAGAAGACACATCCTGGGGACAGCTGTTGACAGGCATCTCTTCTCCCTGTGCTGCTCATCCAATGGAGGAGAATAGGAACCTGTCAAACACATCTTCAACATCAACAGAAAAAATATATAGAATATAATATAACATAATATAGTATAATATAATATAACATAACATACTATAATATAATATAATTGAGCTCTTATAATAGTTATTAAGAGAAAAGTATTTATATTATAATTCCTATTATATTGTATTATTATATTACAATTACATTTAGCTTCATAGTATTTAATTATTATATTATATATTTTAATATATAATTATATAACTATTTTTAGATATTTTAGAAGTATGTAGTTATAACTGATAATTATAATTTTAGAATACGTATACATACTCTAGATACCAGACATATACCTGTTAGACATAAGGCATTTATACAATACATGCACAATTACATAATACATAGACAATATTATAATAATAGTCTCTAAGATAGATCAAGGACTCTTTTCTCTGCTAATCAGCACTGAGGATTTTATGAGGACCAGAATGATCTTAAGAGTTCTCCACTACGCTTTGAAAGTTGTTTAACAACAAGCGGTGGTGTTGAAAAAAAATAAAAATAAAAGAAAAACCCCACATTTGAGTGATGTGCCTCATTTCATTGAGTTACAGTCAATAACCAAGTGCGGAAGCTGTGAAGTGGGAAGGGACCCACAAGGATCATCGAGTCCAACTCTCAGCCCTGCACAGGCCCATCCCCAAGGGTCACACCCTGTGCCCCAGAGGATCATCCAAACTCTCCTGGAGCTCTGGCAGCCTTGGGGCTGTGCCCACTGCCCTGGGGAGCCTGGGCAGTGCCAACCACCCTCTGGGGGAAGAACCTTTTCCTGAGATCCAACCTGACCCTGCCCTGGCACAGCTCCAGCCATTCCCTGGGTGCTGTCCCTGGTCCCCCCAGAGCAGAGCTCAGTCCTTGCCCCTGCTCTGCCCCTCCCCAGGGAGCTGGAACTGCCATGAGCTCTGCCCTCAGTCTCCTCTTCTCCAGCTGAACACCCCAAGTGCCCTCAGTGTCCTCCCCCGGCTTCAAATCAAGGCCCTTCCCCATCCTCGTTGCCTCCTTTGGACACTCTCTAATGGCTTCAGCTCTTCCTTTTATTGTGTCTCCCCAGACTGCCCCAATATTGCAGGGGAGGCCGCCCCAGGGCAGAGCAGAGCGGGACAAGCCCCTCCCTGGCCCGGCCGGCCATGCTGGGCCTGGTGCCCCCCAGGACAGGCTTGGCCCTCCTGGCTGCCAGGGCACTGCTGACTCGGGGCCAAGTGGCCACCACCAGGACCCCCAGGGCCCTTTCGCTGCTCTGCTTTCCAGCCTCTCCTTCCCCACTCTGTCTGTCCCTCAGGGTTTGCCCCATCCCTGGGGCACAGTCCCGCACTTCCCCAGGCTGAACTTCCTACGATTGCTGATTGCCCAGGCCTGTCATTTGTCAGGGTCTCTCTGCAGGGCCTCCCTGCTTTCCAGGGACTCAACAGCTCCTCTCAGTTTTGGATTGTCTGCAAAGTCCCTTCGTATCTGTCCCAGTGCTGCATCTGAGTCTTTGCTGCAGAGGCTGAGGAGCACAAGGTCTAAGATGACCTGTAGCTCCTCCTCTGTGCTGAGGGTCATTTAAAAATTGTCTGAATGTGTCCCTCTGCTTTACCTCCACTCTTACCTCTGTCGTTGGACATGAAGCAAGACTCCATGAGCATTCCCACACACCAAGGGTCAGCAGGACCTCCAGTGAGGCCCATGGCTTCTCTGCAAAGAAGGGTCTATAGCTGAGGAGTTGTTGTAAAAGGTACCATGTTTAGGAGGAAGGATGTTCATCTGGGCACAGGTAGTGAGGAGGGCTTTAGATGGTCACCTGTTCTTCCTCTTTGCAAAACCCAGAGTGGGATTCACAGCCAGGGCTCCTGCGAGCCCAGCTTAGTCTGGACATACCTTTATAGGCAGAAATACCTTGGTTTTACATAAGGAATTCAAGGACACTGTTGGAGCGAGTCGAGAGGAGGCCTTGGAGATGCTCTGAGGGCTGGAGCCCCTGTACTCTGGAAACCAGGCTGGGACACCTGAGGGTGTTCACCTGGAGAAGAGAAGGCTCCAGGGAGATCTTGGAGCCCCTGCCAGTGTCTAAAGGGACTCCAGGAGAGCTGGAGAGGGACTTTGGACAAGGGCCTGGAGGGACAGCAGAAGGGAATGTTTTCAAACTGCCAGAGGGCAGGGTTAGATGGGATATTGGGAAGGAATTCTTTGCTGTGAGGGTGGTGAGGACCTGGCACGGGTTGCCCAGAGAAGCTGTGGCTGCCCCTGGATCCCTGGAAGTGTCCAAGGCCAGATTGGATGGAGCTTGGAGCAATGTGGTCTAGTGGAAAATGTCCCTGCCTGTGGCAGGGCTTGGAATGAGATGATCTTTAAGGTCACTTGAGCCCAAAATTGGTCTGGGATTCTATGAACACAGTGGGCATCTTTAGGTCCTCCAGTGTTCAGCTCCACCTACCCCAGCACTCTCTGATTTTATTTTATGGCATCTTCATATTTTCTGTCTACATTCTACATTTCCTTCATCTTTGAAGGGTTTTCCATTATTTGTCCCCTTGACCTGCCCTCACCAGGGGCATTCAAACCCACCTTTCCCTGTCTAAGCAAGATCCACCTTGTCTGTCTGTGAGAAAACAGCAGAAGGGTCCTGGACATGGGGGCGGGCAGGGCCTGGCAGTCAGGGAGCAGCAGGATCCTGAGGTGCTCTGAGCCATGTCTCCCGCAGATCTCACCCATTTTCCTTCACCATTCTTTTCTCCCAGTTTATTGCTTGTGATTTACCAGTGTAGGTGTTCCTGGTCCATGTAACACCAGGCTGAGGGTGTATCATTAGCAGGGGTGCTTCTCTGGGACTGCTCCGCTCAGGAGGCAGAGGGAAAAATTCTGCATCTCTAAATGCTGCCAGGTGAAGGAGGTGCTTGCTTGTTTTGAAATGTGTACTAACAAATACACACATGGGAGCTTGATGAAAAGCTAAAATGACATATCCCTAAGTGAGCTTTCCAAAAAGCATCACAGGGTTTTAAATATTTGAGAAGAAAAAGAACATGGTACAAATTGTATAAAATGTGGCTGTACCACTGCATCAGCCAGGAACATAGTTCAAGGGGAACAAAGTTATATTTGTTGCCCAGGTGTTTTCACAAATCCCCCCAGTACCTTTCTGCATTTTTAGTTCTTAAATTCCTCTAAATTCTGACATAATCTCTTACTTTCTTGGAGGGGAAAAAAAAGGAAGAGAAAAGATTTTTCTCCTACTTATTAATGCCTGGTTAGAATTTTCACAGCTATTAGTAAACCCACAGTATTTTATTTCACTTCAGCAGATACAGGAGCTGAGTTATGTCCTACCAGACATGTTTTGAAATTTCCAGTAAAAATACTAAATACACTTTGCCACAAATAGCATGGGGAGTGCATATTATATTTGTGTTCATTAAAACACTCAATTTTCTGTTGTCTGTCTGAATGTTCTACAACCAGGAACATTCAGACTTTTAAATATGGGATAATTTTTTTTTAAATATCGGATACATTTCAGTTTAAATTAAGTAAGAAAGGTTACTGTTGCAGAAAAAGCCTTCCTTCCTAAACATTTCAGGTCAGCTCCCCTGGATTATGAGAAGAAGGTCCTCAGAAAGCAGAGCATGTGAGGGAGGAGCAGATAAGGATGAGGCTGGAAGTTGCACAGAGGTAGGATGTGTTTAATGCACTAAGAGACATCAATATTTTTATTTTCTTAGATGAATAGTGAGAATTACTGAGGTGGTTAAAAATAAGGGGTTGTTTTGAGACTGGCCAGGACCAGGTTCACCAGAAGAAGGTAAAAGCTGCCTCAGCTGGAGGATCCTCTTATCACATGGCTGATGCCACACCATGAGGAGCAGGCCTGGCCCTGCCCATAGAGCTCCTCCTGCCTCAGCCCTCAGTGCTGCTTCCAAGCTCTTATTTGAACTTTCCATTGATGGGATCTGCTTCCCATCATTTACATGTGTCGTGCCACCCTTGGACAATGTCTTGGTCATGACCTCAGTGGAGGATGAACTTGCTGAGTGACTTAGGGAATTTTCCTGACCATTTGGGAAGTCCTGTGGCTGAGTTACCAAAGCAATCAGTGGCACCCTCCTGTGGGACTGCACTGGTGCACATCCCTCTCTGATGTTGAAGTCACTGTCATCCAGGCATTGCCAGAGAGATCAAAGCTGCTGGTCAGGAACACCAGGTGCAGTCTGAGAATGTTGAAATTCAAGATATGAAGATCTGAAATGGGAGCACTAGCCAGGATGGAGACCTGATTGCCCAAGTCAGTGCTAATGTAGAGAGAGTTTTACGTGCAGGTTTCTCTTTCCAAGCTGTGCCCCAGATCTGCTGAAAGCCTTCCATGGAAAGTATCCAGAGGCAAAGAGCCAGACTGATTTAGTTTGGCCTGTTGATGGAGTGGACTGCAGGGCCCAGAATGGGACTGGGAGCCTGCAGCAGCAGGCACTGGAGTACTGGACCATGGAAAAATTCTACAGAAGGCACTGAAAAGGCACTGAGGACCAAGTCCTGGTGTGTCTGCTGCCATCAGCTCAGCTACCCTGCTGGGGTGGGTGTGTGTCTGCCAGATGAAGGGTGAAGCACTTTAGATAAAGAAGAAAATCCCCCATTATTAAACGTTCCCTTTCACCCTTTACCAAATCACATAATACTGATACTCTCCCTATTTCCCCTCAGGAAAGGCATGGTTGGTTAAAATTAACAGCAATTCTACATTCATTGCAAGCTCCTAATTAACCAGGCTGGGCTGTGCTGCTCCAGCCACATAATTCCCCAATATTTAGCTATTAGTTCTTTCCAATTTGGCTGCTGCTGCTGCTGGCAAGTTTTGTCTCATAAACAATTACTCTGAATGCCAGATGTCCCGATGGACTGCTCTGCTCTCACTGCTCTTGTCTCATCAGCCCCTTCTGCCCGAGCTGGGGAGACAGTTTGACATTTGACATCCGTGTGTGGATAAAGCAAAGGGTCAGCCAGAATCCCAGAGAGCACTTTTAATTACAGCAGCCTCGTGGGCTGAGCACACACACAGCCCCCACACAGCTTCTCCTGACAAGCCACAGCCCCCATTTCATGCTCCCACTGCTCATCCACACTCCCACCAGCCTCCTCTTAAGTTTGAGCTTGATTTGCACAGGAGGAGGGTTTGGAGGCTGTGACCTGGATAGGGGGACCAGCAGAGTATCAGTATAAAGTTGATATTTTACTTTGCAGAGGAAAATGAATAAAAATGCAGAAAACAGAGGCCTGGGAGGTCTTTTCAGCTCTGCTCATGTGTGCAAGAGCCCTTGAGGAGCTGCAGGTCTTTTTCCTGCAGACCCCCAGCAGAACCAAGCAGAGGGGCATCTCGTGGGCAGGATTTACACCCACAGTGTGGGATGTCCCCAGTCCAGCTCCACGTGCAGTGGGGCTGAAACCAGAGTCTTGAGACCCCTGTGTGGGGCCACCCGAGTGGGGCATGATAGTGGTGGAGGATCCCTTTTAAATTTCATGACACCACTGCAGATAGGTGGACTTTTCTGAGAGTCTGGGACTTGTGCCATGGCCAGTTCAGCCCAGAGTGGGAGTGCAAAGAGGTTCTGGGGTTGGTGGGATCCTCCTCTGTGCCCTCTCTCCATTGGGCTGCCCCTGGGATTGGGAATCTCCATCAGCTCAGGACCAGGGTACTCAGCCACATTTCCCTGGCCCTGCCTTGCTGGGTCAGGGTGTGCAGTTGTAGGGTTTAGAGAGGGTGGGCCAGAGAACTGTTTATTTTAAGACAAACTTCCCTAAAGTGTTGTGCATTACGTGAAGAAACTTTTATAGTTGAAAAGGCTTGATTCACATTAATGCAGAAGAAAGCAGTTGCCAGCTGAAATTCCCTGGAATAGTCTCATGAGATTCAGAGGAGAAGCAGAGAAATGTGCATTTTAATATAATATTCTTTCAGAATCCCACATAAAATGTTACATGTTTTTATGCTCAATGTGGCAGCTTACTTTTATTTTAAAATAAACAAGTGCAGGTTTAATGGAAGGGCACTTGTTGACAGACACATTAATTTCTCACCAGAGAAACAGAGAAAAAGCACAGGTAAATTCCTGAGACAAATGTATTTTCAGATAAAAGGCTAATGATGGTTTGTATTCCTGAGCTGCTGCTGTGAGCAGCTGAGATGAATGAATAGAGGCGGTACAGTTCAAGCTGGCTCCAGGGCAGGCAGTGAGGTGGCACTAGTGGGTACCAGCTGGGGGGACTCAGAGGTGGCACAGGAGAAACAAACCCCACAAGACAGGGTTTGGCTGTGGCACTTTGCTGTGATATCTAAGCAAGTTGAGAAAAAGAGGAGATTTTCTGCTCGGTTGTCACTGTTAAAATAGTGCCCTGATGCCCAGCCCTGTCCTAGATCATTCTCCCAGCAAACAGGAGTCACTTGATCCTAATCAGGAGCATCACAATGTAGGTCCTACTCCCACACTTTGCTGTTTGCAGAAGAACAGTGAGACCCTTGAGATGGCAGGAAAAGCACTTTGAAGAAAAGTTAAGTACAGCTCTGTGGTCCTTCCAAATGACTGTCCTTTCTCTGCCTCTTAAATCAGAATCCAATTTCTTGCCCTATCCCTGGAAGTGTCCAAGGCCAGGTAGGACGGGGCTTGGAGCAACCTGGGCTAGTGGAAGGTGTCCCTGCCCGTGGCAGGAGGTGGCACTGAATGAACTCTAAGGTCCCTTTCAACCCAAATCATTATATGAATCTATGATTCTATGATTCTGAGATTCTATGATTCTATGATCAGGTTCTTCTTGGCAATCACCAAAGAGAAATCTCATTTCTTGCTCTTGATTGGAGCTGTTTCAGTTCAAGCAGAGGTTGGGCTCCTTCCATCAGCACCAGCATCGAGCTCTGGCAGGACAGGCTCAGCTCAGGAGATGCTGCTTCAGGCTGGATCACCCCAGATGTTCCCCCTCTGACCAGCAACACAACTTCTTCATGACTCAGATCAGCAGGGGATGATGCAGCATTACATCTGATTTGACCAGCAGAGCCAATCATCAATAAAACACTTTATTTTGAATTATTTTAGTTCAGACAAAAGGAGGGTTCACTTTATTATCTGCAAATAAGGTTCTGGATTTGAAAGGACAGAGGATAATAAGACAAATGAACTAGGATGACTGTCCTGAGCAGCTCAGAAAGTGAAGCAGTGGAAATGTATTGAAATCAAATACACAAAAATATCTGGTCTGGGCTTCCGAAGCAAGGGGGGAAAACCTGGAAGATGGGGTTCCATGTTTAACCCAATGAATAACTCCATCTACAAGTCTGTTAGGACCAAACAGAGAGGCTGCAAGGATGGGAAGAAAGAACTGAGCAGGAAATAAACCTGTATCTTGAATCTCAGAAAGTGTAGGAAAAAAAGTGAGAATTGGTAAAAGTCAAGCTGAGCTAAAACTGAATTGAAGCAAATTGTAAAGGACTCATTTGTGTTATGAATAAAAAGAGAAGAAAGGCAGGGGTTTCTGGTCAGGAGCAGTGAAGATTAAAGGTCTGGATATAGCCCTAAAGCTGCAGATATATTTTGAGGAGGAAAATGCTGAATGCAGACACAGCAGAGGGATGAGGGGATGAAAACAGAGCTGGTCGTGTGCACAGAGGAGCAACTTTTGAACATCTCAATGCACTGGAGCCAGGGGGGCTCAACCTCAGACACCTAAAAATAGCCACTACATCAAACTGCAGGTCCAATAATGATGGTTTCAAATAAATCTACTAAGTTGAGGGTGGCCCTGGAGGAACAAAGAACAGGCAGGGGAGTTCCCAGGGCAAAGGAAAGGGGTGAACCAGCACCTCTCCACTGGCTGGTTTGATCCCTGCGGAATCAGAGCTGTTACAGCCAATTTGGGCAGAGAAAAATTTAAGTTGTGGTTAGAGCTCAATATGGCTTTATTGAGCTGGATGGTGCAAGACTAACCTGGTAACTTTGAATAAAAAAGTGGTTTTCTCACCTCTAATGATTCACACTGGAGGAGAGCTCCTGGTTCTGCATCATATGGGAAAAGATTATCTGAACTACAATAAAGGACAACCAGGATCAGTCTGACTCAGGGGACAAGTTAGAGCAAAGCTGCAAGGGTAGGCTGGAGGGGACTCACTGGGGAAATCATTCCCAGTTCAAACATATTTAGTATCTTCGTTCACGAATAACACAGGAACCAACATGTGATGTGCCCATGGAAAAGGCAAATGTCAGGTCAGGAATGTTTCAAGAGAAGCCAGGAATTACAAGTGTGACACGACCAGACACACTGGTCATCACCCACAGAGCTGTGTTTGGACTCTCCCAGAGTCCAGGGGTGACCAGCTGCCTGAAAAGATGACACAAACATATCCCCACTAAGAAAGCTGATAAAGGATGGGATTATTTTCTCTAAAGACAATGGGGAAAAATAATGAAGTATGAGAGGAATGAGTTTGGGAACAGAGGATGAGCAGCACAGGAGCAGGTGGGTGACAAGTTGTCAGCTTGTCCTGCAAGAACTGAGCTCTGAGCCCAGTCCTGGGGCAACAGGAGGCACAGCAGGGTCTGATGGCCATGGCACAGGAGGCTACTCCTTTGTGGTCCCTGTCCTGTGGTTTCAGAACCCTCCCAACATCTCAAACATTCTCATCACAGTCTCATCATGATTTAGCAGGAAACTGCTCGACCCTCCATCCAATTGAAGTGATAGTTGTTAATTCAGCAAATGCCACCCTTTTGGGGGTTCTGGCAGAAATTCTTTATAGTTTCTCTACCCTTTCTGACCTTAAACCCTGAGTTTTGTGTTCCCCCTGAATTATTTCATACATTTGACCCACTCCAACCCTGCTGCAGGCTCGCCCATACAACCTTCAGCTGCCCCACACCTGGTCCCAAATCCTCACCTTGCATTTTCTCATCTGGTTCATCTCATCTGGTCACTGGAGAATATTTTTTTGCTTGCATGAACACTGCTTTTCTGTGCTTTCTCATAAAAAATGCTTTGTCCATGACTACCAGTCTACTCAGCACATCCTCAGCCCAGTCCCTGCCCACTCTTTGTGATCTTCAGCTGAAGGGTCATGGTAGGACCTCTCCAGAAAGCTCCAGAGTCTTTCCTTACATATTCTTCCTGCTCAGTCTTCCACACATTTGTTTGGAGACCACGTTGATATGTCCATCACAGCAGCTGAGCTTTGTGAATCTCCTCAAGTGCTGCTGAGGCTTAGCAGACCAAATGCAGTATTTATTATTGGTACCACCAGAAAAGTTGATCACATTATTTATTGTATGTCTCCATGTGAAAAATCCCATTACTGTAGAATTTGCCTCTGCATTGAGGGGTCACCTGGATAGAGAAAAAAAGAACTAATTTTATTTCCAAATCTGTCATGTTCAGCCTCTGGATATCAGCGTTGCAAAATGTTTTGACTTCTAAATATCTCCCTGCGTAGGTGGGTAGATGCAGCCACACAACCTTGATATGTTTGGGGTGTTGGGGGTTTTAAGCTGGGCAGAATTTATCCATTGATCATCACTTGGTTCCATGGCCCTGAGGTTATGGCAGGGTCCTGCTGGTGGAATTCCTGAGGAACCACTCCCCTGCTCACCCAAAATGTTCTGCTGGAGTATTAATTTCTGCAGGGGGTGGCTAAATAGAATCCCTGGACATCCCCATGCCCAGTAATTCAGCATTTTCACCAGGACCCCTGAGTGCTTGCAGGTTTTTGAAAAACAAGCAGGAAAGGAATATTTTTTCTTTTTTTATCCAAACTTTCTGTCAGTGCTGGCCCTCTAAAACCCTTCACCCAACTCAGGAGCAGCTCTCATAGCTCTGTTGTAGCAGCTCCTTCATGTAGTGGAAGGATCAAGGGGAGGGAACCTGGAGAAACCCCCCCCATTCCAAGGGCTCATGACCCCAGGGCAGCCCCTGCAGGGAGGACCAGCTCTGCAGTGCTGATCTGGCCACAGCACCTGTCTTTGCCCCTGTTTGTGTCTGTGAATATTATCTTCTTATTAAAAAAGGAGAAATAATTAATTAACCAATTAATTAAACTTTCCTTGCTTTTTATTCCAGTTCAGCTTGCAATTTAAAACTGGCATAGCAGCTAAGATAACAGTAATTAGGAAGGCAGTCAGGTATATACTGGGATTTCAAGATGAACTTTGCGACTTAGAGAGAAAATACTAAAACAGAGACCCTTGTCTGCTTTATCTGAGTTATTTCTTCCCCTTCTAAGGACTCCAGCAGCGTTGAAGTACCTGGATCACTGCAGGAGGGTAAATGGAGAGGGGCCCACGTCTGCCTGTTGCAGGGACTGAGCAGAGCACGTTGGAGCAGGAGAACTCAGGACAAGAGGCCACAGAGACAAGAGTCCAAGAGAACTCAGGACAAGGTCCCGTGTGTATTCCTAAATATCCAAGTGGGAGCATCCCCTGGGAGACCTGTGCATCACCTCTTAGCCAGGACTGTGTCCCCTTAATCTCAGCTGTGCCTCACTCTGAAAACTTTTCCTCAACACCTTGTAATTGGTCTGTAGCTGGAAAAATGAAGGATTCCTACTTCCCCCTCAAAGAGTTCCATGGTAGGTGAGAGCTCCTGCCATGCCTGGTGATAATGATCCTGTGCCTGTAACTCCAGTGGGCTCAGAGCCTCCTCACTGATTCATGTCAAAATAACAATTTCTGTGCTTTTTGCATGATTGGAAACTTCTCAGAATCCTGCTATCATCAGGAATTTATTTTTTACCCTTGTATTTATACAACAGATTACAGGGACTTTAAAATTTAAATGCAGTTTAGGACATTGGGCATTGTATAATATATTCACATCTGCATATTACAATTCAGAAAGCAACAAATGATCATTTATTTTTATTACAGGAGGAGTTGACAGATCTACTCTATGCCTGACAGCTCTGTTTTAAACATTGTTCTGAATCACTTAAAACCTTGCCAGGTCTTGAGCATTTTGCCTTGAACATTCCAAGCTGAGTTCCTGCTGCAGATGGAGGTTTTTATATGGACTTTTCTGGAAAATGACCCTCAAATAGGTCCATCATTTCTTTGGATGCAATTAAGGGAAATGTATTGCAAAGCTAATGTTTAAAAGCTCTTAAAGTTGGTTTTGTTGAGTAGCTGTAATGCCTTCCTGGTTGGAGCAACACTGGAAGTTTGGGAGGGATGGCAGCCTGGCTATGTGTGTTACTGTTCCTTTGGACAACAGCCAGACCTTCATGCACTATGGACCAGAGGAAAGACAAATTCTTATTCACTTTATAAGGTCTATCATGAAGGTGCAGCTACAGTGTCTGGAAATCCATCTGCACAGGGCTGGGGTGGGGATCTTGTCCCCAGGATAAACCTTGTGCCCAAGTGACAGGACCCAGGGAATGGCTGGAGCTGTGCCAGGGCAGGGTCAGGTTGGATCTCAGGAAAAGGTTCTTCCCCCAGAGGGTGGTTGGGCACTGACCAGGCTCCCCAGGGCAGTGGGCACAGCCCCAAGGCTGCCAGAGCTCCAGGAGAGTTTGGATGATCCTCTGGGGTACAGGGTGTGACCCTTGGGGATGGGCCCGTGCAGGGCTGAGGGTTGGACTGGATGATCCTTGTGGGTCCCCTCCAACTCAGCCCATTCTGTGATTCTGTACCAAACGTGTCCCTGTGCAGGCTCAGTGTTCCCAGGGCACACAGAGCAGGAGCACCACGGTGTGATCAGTGAATGATCACATAACACAGATCTTCTGCAAGTGGGTGAGGGGAAAGGGCAGGTTTCCACTTCTGCTGCTGCAAAATACCCTTTCCCAAGGATTTTTAGTAGGGACACTATTCATCAGTCCCCAGTATCTCCAGGGCTCTGCTCCAGGAAGAAAGTAGAGGTTGAAGAGGTTCCTGCTCACTGCAGGGGGGTTGGACTAGATGACTTTAAAAGTCCCTCCCAACCCAAACTATCCTATGATTTTTGCTGGAAGCTGCTGGTTCTGCTGCCAGGGCTCCATCCTATTCCTTTCTTGCTGTCATGCAGCTGCTGCCTGGGTCTTCCCTGTTGAGGCTGGAGTTGGGCTGGGCCATCTGTCCCTCCAGCTTTGGGAAGTGAAGGGAAGGGTGAAGGGAACACAAGCTGGAGGATGCAGCCGGTGTCTCCAACGCCTGTTGCCATCCTGCTGCCACCTCACAGAGTGGGCATGGACCCACCCCCCCAAGACCACCAGCTGGGTCTTCACTGCTCTGACCTCCCTGCAAAGGGAAAACCTTCCCTGGCAATGCCAAGGTGGCTGGAGCAGTGAAGGGCTTCCTTGGAGTGAGGGAAGTGGGACACAATGGGGGATGGCTTGGCTGGGTAGTGTGGTGGGAATTGTGGGGTCATAGCCAAAAAATCAAAGATTGAGAAAGTATTAGTTATGTTAATCCCCAAAAATGTGCTTTCCTCCTCCCAGGATGTCCAGGTGATCGGGGAGGGGGGACAGGACTGGGATGGTGGCAGGACACCAGGCTGTGCCTGCACAGGTTTGCTGGGGGCTGAAATGCAACTCCCGGGTGTGTCCTGCAACCACGTCCCTTTTTATTTAAAAATGATAAAACCACTAATTAGAATTTTCTCTCTGCATTTGGCTTTGGAAAAAAAAATTAAAAATGTATAAGCCCCTCTGTACTGCATATGTATATTTTATTGCTGCATAATTGGGATCTTCATTAGTTCCCTGGGTGGTGAAGTGACAGGCTTTTCATGTGCTGCAGACACTAATGCAGTGTGATACAGTTCTCTTTTGCTTTTTATTCCGAGATGCTCCTTCCTAAACACCCTCAGTGCTCCCTAATAAGGACTCATGTACCTTTTTGGGGGAACACTTTCTGCTGCAGCGTCACTGAAAGCCAAGGCTCTGATTGCAGCAGGAGCAAGGGCGGGGGGACATTCGGAGATTGAGAAAGTATTAATTATGTTAATCCCAAACCCCAGGGTATAATTGCTGCTGCTCTCAAACAAAATGTTACTTTTATCTAAATTACTAAAGTGGGAGAAGCACAATCGAGTTTAATTTAGTGCTGGTGGTGCCGAGGGGAGAGGGCTGGGGGGCTCAGCACGGGCACTGCTCCCTCCTTGAGAGGAACAGGGACCTTCCCCGGTCCAGAGGGGACTGACCCGGCTCCATCAGAGGCAGGAGGGAGAGAGGAGACTGGAGTAAACTTCCAGGAGGAAGAGTGACAACTCTGTGAGGGAAATGATAGACCCAGCCCTTTTCTCTTCCCTCTTTTCTGCCAGAATTCAGAACCCTCATTCCCTGAGGAAACTGCAGAAGGCTTTTCCCTGCAAGCTGCTGAGAGCAGCTCTCAACCAGGCAGATTCCATGTTGCTCCTGGTCCCTCACGTCTTCTAGAGGTTGGTCACTGATGATTTCCGTGTTCTGAGGCAAATAAAAAATCATATCTTTGTGGCCCAGAAGGGCAGAGGGTGGTGAAAATTCACATCACACCAAGAGGGATAATGAATCATAGAATCACAGAATGGTTTGGGTGGGAAGGGACCTTAAATCTTATATTGTTCCACTCCCAAGCAAAGCTGAGGCAGGTACTCTGCAGCAAACAGGGGTTCCTGTGGGGTGAGGAATAGGGAACAGATTGGGGATAGAATCATCTTGTTCCACCCCCTGTCATGAGCAAGGACGGACACCTTCCACTAGACCAGGTTGCTCCAAGCCCTGTCCAACCTGGTCTTGGAAAAAACAACTTCATAAGACAGTCCAGCCTTATGGACTTGGAGCATGAAGTGCCCAGTTCCAGCAGCATCTCCCTGCTCATCTCAGCAGGGAGTGCTGGTCATCCCACCTCTCCTCTTGTCTCCATCTCTTCCTTCCCCCCCAGCTCACCACTCTGTTGCCTCTCCAGCCTCCTGGCCCAGGTCATGACTGAGCTCAGGTCTCCACAAAGCTCATTTCTCACCTTCAGGCATAAAAATTGTGGTGGGCTTTGCAGCTGTAAAGGGACAGAGAGACATTCAGTGAGGGGAAAGTGGGTTGTGAGATGGTCTGGTCAGAGTCAGAGGAGGTGAAGGGCACAGCTCTGCCTGTGGGACTGCTGGGTCACCCCTACAGCTGAGAAGCTTCTTCCACCCAAATCTACCAGACAGCTGGGAACATCAGGGGCAATTCACTGGGAGACAAGAGCCACTCAGGAATCTGATCTATATTTATTATTTCAAGTGGGTTTGTGTTTGGTGAGGTTCTGGTGACCTCACACATCACATTTTTTCAATTCACTATGACAAGCTCTTAAAATAAAAGGTACAATGTGCTTATGCCAGACAAGTTGTTTTCCTGACCAGCCCTGACTGTGCTCACCAGGACCAAACAACCTGGTAGAAGGAGCTTCTGCTGCAACCAACAGTGTGAGGGATGAAGAAGAAAGCCAAGACACTGCAGACACTGTCAGGGGCTGGTCCTGTCCTCGAAGCCTGTGCCAATGATGCTTGTTCAGTGATTCATGAGAAACTCATTAGATCATAGAGTTACTGGGAAAAAAACACCTCCACACCATGAGATACACTCATGTCACTGCTGAGCCAGATGTGACATCAGCATACATTTTAAAAAGTGCATTTTTTAATTCTAAAACATTGTTGACAAATACGTGTCCCAGTTTTTTAAAAGACTGCTCATATTTTCAGTTCCCTGAACAGAATAAAGATCAGCTTTTTCCTGTGTTGTCAGAAATCCTAATCCTCCACTGTCCACTACTGCAATTAGTGCTGCTGTTAAAATATCTGACTGAGAATCCCTACACCGTGGAAGTCCCCAGACTCTCATCGGGGTGTAATAAGAATGGAAGAAGGGATGTTCTGAGTCAGATCCATCCTCCTCATCACCTGTCCCTGCTGATGGTCACCACGGGATGCCCAGAAGAAACAAGACAGGGAAGGCCATTTCCCTGGTGAGTCTCCCCACTTCCAGTAGAGTTTGGCTCAAGGGTTTTTTGCTGAACACTCTTTTCAGAAAATGTCCTTTTCATCTAGAAATTGGTTTCCCTGCCTTTGGACCCTGTTTGTGCCTTTGGACTCTCTGACGTGCTCAGACACTGTGTTATGAAGGGAACTGTGCTTTCTCAGGGGATCTTCCCTTTGCTGGCTTTAAACTTCTTCCCTGATGATTTGAGATGTTGATGGCTGTGGTTTGTGTTTGGGAGAATAGCAGAATAACTGTTCTCTGCTCACTCCCTCTGTGTCACTCATGATTTTGTAGATATTTGCACACCACAGTCTTTTCTCTTCCCTGTGCAACCACCCAAGCTGAGGTGTGAAAGTCATTCTAAACCTTTTGTCATCCTTCTCAGCCATCCCTAAAGTCCTTCTAGTTTGCAGAAGGACTTTTGTGGCAGTTTTAATAGGAATATACACCAGAAATATACCTAACATTCAAAATACAGTCATTCCACTGAGTTATAAAACTCTTCAAGTATTTTTAATAAATTGGCAAAAATTCTCAACCTTCTAAGTTTTCACACATAAGTAGAGGAAGTGACAGATTTCCCGGCACAATTGTCTCCTGTTTGCTCCTGTTGCTTTCTTTCTTTCCCACCATTTCCTTTCTGAGCATTACCAAGGGTTGCACTGGTGTTCCCAAGAACTCTCTATAATGATTAAACCTTTAAACATCTTCATGTTATAGCTTTATGCATCTTTGTATCACGTGTGGCACGGCACATGTCCATCCCTGGGATTAACTCCTCCCTCCCCTCACACCCACAGGGACCATCAGGAACCACCCTGGGTTGTATCAAGTGCCCTGTGGTGCCTGTGAATGGATCACTGTGGTGGGATTTGGCTGGGAACACCAAACCAGGAAAAACAAGCCAATGTAATGTTGTAATTAGTGAATTCCACTGCCCAGAAAGGCTCCCTGGCACTGTTCAATTTACTGTTGTAGGTACATTCCCCTGGCTCCAGCATCCTGAGACAAAGGTTTTTATTCCTGAAATTTTTCATGTCACTGAAGGGGCCATTATACCATATAAGGACCTTTCCTGGTATCCCACAACTGGGAAAACTTAATTTGAAAGCTCTTTTGGAAATCTAAATATTCAAGGCTACATCTGTCCTCACCTGCAGGGTCTAGAATTGCTCTGTTGGTCAATTTTGGATGAGATAACACCTTGTTCTGCCTTTTGCCTGCTTATTTTGTTCTTTATTACAGAGTCTTCCAGATTTCCTCGTAAAAAATCAGATTTCCCATTTTACAGCTTTCTATATTTCTCCTTCAAGTTTTTTTAATAAATTGGCAAGAAATTCTCAGCCTTCTAATTTCTGGTGCATAGGTAGATTGAAGTGACAGATTTCCCAGCACAGTTAACAGACTGGAATTTCATTTTTTCATTCCTTTGCAGCTCTTTGGAAAATACCATCTGGTCCTGATGAATTTTTATTATTCAATTTTTAATTTCAGGCCTGAAATATAAAACAGTTCCTCATACTCATCCCTTGTAATGAAAATTCCCCATGTGGGAACATGACTAAATTCTTGTGTTTATTTAAATTTCCTGCTGTGCCCTTTCACAGTTCTCCCACTGAATTCTGATCTTCCATGAGCTGTACCATGGCACAGACTTACCTTCCAAAGCCTGAAAAATAAATGATATCATGAGTTTTAATGTCTTTAGCAAGTTCTTCCTCAAGCGCAACTTTGGCCCACATTAACATGAGTTTACATTAACTTGCCAGGGTTATCCTTTGAGTTCCAGTTGCTTCTTTTATGCTGCTTTAGAAGTATGGCCAGAATGACTTTTGTCCATTTAAAGTTTCTAATAATGTTTCAGAGCTTCTAATATGGTTTATTTCAAAAGTATCCCCACTGCTTTCAATCGTTTTGCCCTTCTAGCCATTCCCTTTAAATTCCCTTTTAACTAGTCTCCTCTCTTTTTTTTTTATAGAGTCCCTTTAAACTTTATCAGAGCCAATTCTGCCTTTCCCCCCCTCTCCTACAGAGTATTGAACTTCAGTCTATTACAGCCACTCTTCTGTGGGAATGGTTTTTGATGGTTAGACCTTGAACCAGATCTCCTGGACTGCTCCACACTAAATCAAAGGTTGCTTCTCCTCATTCCTACCCTCTGAAGGAACAGCTCTTAGGCTCCCTGACAATGCAGTCTCAGCACCTCACCCTTTGTTACAGTCACTAATCACCATGGGGGCAATGGAAGTCTACTTTTATTTTTGTGTTTTCAGCCCTGAGAGACCAGCTAACACTACTCAGGGCTCACTGACCCCTGCACCATCACTGAGCTGGCCCGTGGAACTCAGCACAGCCACCACATCATTTCCTACCATACGTGCAGGAAACTTCCATCCACAGGAATTGCTGCCTGTGGGCACAGTGAACTTCTTTACCTTGTTGACCTTTAAGTGTCTCCTCTCCACTGACACCCATTACTCTGTTGTTACCACATGAGATACACCCTGTTACAGACTGAGAGAGCTGGGCCTGTTCGGCCTCCAGAGGAGACACTGAGAGGAACCTCATCCATGTCCATCAGTGCCTGCAGGGAGGGGGCAGAGATGGACCAGGCTCTGCTTGGGGGGCCCAGCAATGGCACAGGAGGAACGGGCAGGAACTGATGCCCTGAACACAAGGAAGAACTTTGCTGTGCAGTGACCCGGCACTGAACAGAGACCTGAGAGGGTGTGGAGTCTCCTCACTGGGGATATTCCAGAACCATCTGGACACAATCCTGTGCCATGTGCTCTGGGATGACCCTGGTGGAGCAGGGAGGTGGGACCAGGTTCCCCACTGTGGTCCCTTCCAGCCTCACCCATCCTGTGACTCTGTGACTGTCATTCCGTGATATGTCCCACTGGTCACCGTCTCTCTGCCAGGTATCTACAAGGCCTGGTAACTCAATACTTTCCTTTAGAATTGAGTCTCCAGTTCACCTATCCTAATATTGAAAATTATAGGATTCAAATTGCTACATGTAAGTCTTTGCTATTGGTTCAGCTGTCTGGATTTTTTTGTGGTATTGGTAAATGCCAAGGTCTGTTTTGGCTGTGTGAGAATCTGCCTCTCATAGGCATGCTCCACCAATTCCAAACATTTATTCCACTTTTAGCAGGTCCAGACCCTGATCCTATACACATTTTTCTCAAATCTGAGCCTTGAGCCTTCTCCTTCATCTGCTCTGTATTCATTTCTGAGAGCATTTTGGAAATTATACTGTTGAGATCTTACGTCATATTCTCATTAGCAAATTAAACTGTGTATCTTAAACTTCTCTCCTGTTCCTCCCTGGGCCCATGTACTCACACAGATTCTGCCTTTGGCTTCACTCAGCACCAGGAGACACTTCAGGAGATCTGCACCTCTGTGTCCTGCCCTGTGGCCCTCCCAGAGCAGCTTCCAACCATCCAGCAATGGGATCCTCCCCACTGCATCCTCCATCCAGGACACTGCATCCTGCAGCCAACATTTTGTGATGCCCATTGGGCAGGTGGTTGGGTGGGTTCATTGGGCAGGTGTCCCTCATCTCTTGGATTTCCACACCCACCTCTCTGATGGTGGAAACAGAACAGAAATCCAAACCTTACTTGAAAAACAAAAATGTGGGTTGGATTTGTTAAAAGTTATTAGCAATGAATGTGACAAATTAGAATTAATCCCTCTAAATGAGTAGCTGCAGCTTTCTCAACAGCTCTTGATAAGATTGCTTGAGAATTGGGATGACTTGCCAATATTCTTTTCCAGCAAAAGAAAATTTAGAAATTGAGCCAAGCCACTATAGAAAATTCTATAGTGAACTATTTCTAACAGTTTTGTGAAGATCAGAACCTTAACCAGCCTCACTAGGGAGAACATCCTCTTCTAGTACCTCTGTTTTTGTATTTTTATTGTTAGGAAATGAACTTTTGGGTTACCTGTATCAAATCCCCAAGGAGTAGAAGAAATTAATCCTGGAGACCAGAAACCAGTCTGTATATAGATGACTTACTCCTGATGTTGGAACCACAGGAGAATCAGATGCAATGGAGATGGTGGAGAACAGGATTCCCAGGGAATTGGAGAAGCAGGAAATGATGCCCCTAGAGTGATAAAACACAAAGACTTAAATGAAAAATTCTTATAAATGAAAATGTATACACCCAAAATGGTTTAAAATGGTTTGAAATTGAAAGAGGGCAGAGTTAGATGTTGGGAAGAAATTCTTCCCAGTGAGGGTGGGGAGGCCCTGGCACAGGTTGCCCAGAGAAGCTGTGGCTGCCCCATCCCTGGAAGTGTCCAAGGCCAGGTTGGACGGGGCTTGGAGCAACCTGGGCTAGTGGAAGGTGTCCCTGCCCATGGCAGGGGGTGGGAATGGATGAGCTTTAAGGTTTCTCCCAACCCAAACAAGTCTGTGATTCTGTGGTTCTATGAAAATTCCTGCCCAAACATGCTCTTAGCAATGGAAATGGTCAAAGGTTTGAGCAGGTGGGATGTGGCCTCTCAGAAAATCTGTCTTGGTTAAAACAAACTCTTACAATCCAGGTTTAAAATCCTGCCCTGACCCTTGTGCTGCCCCAGCACCTACTGCCATCACTCAGGATGGAGGTGAAACACTGGGATCCATCCCTGGAGTTCTGCAGGAATGGACAAGGCTCGTGGCAGTTCTCAAAGCAGCTGAAGTGGCACGTGAGCAGCCACCTCCTCCATTACTGCTGGATCCCTTTTCCTCTCACAGAAATTAACTCTGAATGCTGTGGTTTGTATAAATGTGCTCTGGTATTACAAACAAACTTATCATGGGAACATATTTCTATCCACTGATGGCTTTTGAACTACTCCCAGTGGTATTTTTCTTCCACTACTCATTATTTATGGTGAATAAGCCATCCCACAGTTCACCTGGTACCTGAGTGACTGAAATGTGTATGGATAGGTGAGGGATGGCAGGGTGTTCCCAAGCTGGCCAAGCAACCACACACAGAATCCCTGTCAGTGCATGTGTCCTGGGAAGGGAGTCAGGGTGACAGTGCTGCTTGTTGGGAAAGAAACTGGGAATTCACTGAAAATCTCACAGCACAACAACAAAGACAACACCCTGCATACAATTTGGGCAATAAAAACTCAATAAAAGCTGCTTTTTTTTTTTCCTTTTTAATACCATATGATTTTTTTTTTCCCTTCAGAGGACACCAAATACTTGTGTGTGGAAAAGGTGGAATCTCTCCCTAAGCCCTGGCACCGACATCTGGCAGAGCAGAGGGAGGGTCTGAGCTGGAGAAGGAATGGAAATGAGGTACTGATGGTGTGGGAGAGCACCACTGCTCAGGGAGGGGCCTCAGATGCTGAACTGCATCACTCCAGCTGAGATCCTGGCCTGGCAGCTCCTCAGCCACCTCCAGAGGCCAAATGGGATAATAAAATATCTTTCTTTAGAAGGGGTCCCTTAAGCCTTGTCACATCCAGGTGCAAAAGCAATTTTCCAAGCACTTTTCAGCCAGGAGGACCCATTGCCTCGTTGAGACCCACTCCTGACTTTGAGAAAGGGCTTCACCCCTGCAAAAAGGCAAATTCTTGGTGTTTGGTTAGAGCATGTCCTCCAAAAATGAAGCCCAGGCCTGAACAGAAGCTCTGAGGAGACAGAGGTCACTCACCCTCCCTCAGGACTTTGTGCCAGTTTTCACCACCTCCACTGGTAAAATCTTGTGGCTTATTTAGTCTGAATTACTCCAGTTCCAGCTCCCAGCCATTAGTTCTTATTATGTCTTTCTCCATTACATTAAAGAGCCCTTTAGTCCCTGGTATTTTCTCCCTGTGCAAGTACTTACAAAGTACTCCAGTCACCTCTCACTTTCGTTCTACAATTTAATCAAATTGTGCTTTTAAAAATCAGTCACTTTAGGGCAATTTCTCCCGTCCTTAAATTATTTCTGTGGCTCTTTTCTGAACCTTCTCCTGTTCCTGTACCCTCTTACAAGCACAAACATCAGACTGGCATCTCATAATCCAGGCTTGATGTGAACATTTCCCTATGGAGGGAAGAAATCTTTCCTTGCCCACCCCTGTGTTAACAAACACAACATTAACTCTTTGTGCACTGGCAGCTCACATTTACTCACTTGCTCACAATGGCCTTCAATCCATTTTTGAAGCCACTGTTTTCCAGGAGGTCCTTTTTGCCTTTTAGATGGATAAGTTTGCATTTGGCTTCACATCCTTACCTGTGATCCCAGGCACTCAATTATCTCCTGGGCAGGTGCATTGCAAACATCTGCTGCATCCAGGCAACGTGCTTCTCAAACCTACTTCCAGTTCCAGCAGGAAAAGAAATCAGACTTGTTTGACAGGATCTAATTGCTATAAAACCATATGGACCAACGTTTGTTGATTTTCTAGGTGTTCAATTTGTGGAGGAGCCATTATTTTTCACAGGACCAATGCCAGGCTCACTCTCTTAGAAATAACTCATCCCACTACCCCAGCTTGAATATCAACAAGTATTAAAAATTCACATCAGAGTAGAAGAAGTCTCCTCTACCTGCTATTTTAAGATGCTGAAGAGTAATGTTAAATGTTCTGATCAAACAGGTGTTGCTTAATATTACCCAGACATTCAAAGGGCCAGAAAAAATACATCTATGTGCATTGACAGACACTTTACTGAGGGATTCAGTGCCCACTCCTGCCCTCTAAGTGCCATTTTGATGTTTAAATGCATATTTTTGGGGCATCTGGAAAGGAGAAAAGCCAACTGGAGGCTTTCTGTGTGTATTTTGTTAATTCTTTATTTATAAACCCCGACTGCCTCAGCTGAGTGCAGACAGAGGGAGTGTCAGACAGGCTCATGTGCAGGTCGTGGTGCTGGGGCTGAAACTATGAAATTACTTGCTGGTTGTATTCAATATTATAACAACAATATATATATATATATATATATATATATGTAAGGCCAGGTTGGACAGGGCTTGGAGCAACCTGGGCTACTGGAAGGTGTCCCTGCCCATGGAATGAGATGAGTTTTAAGGCCCCTTCCAACCCAAATCAGTCTGTGATTCTCTGATTCTCAGCTGAGCAGCTCCTGGGGAATCAGGTTTCTGTGCAGTGCTGCCAGCTCAGAGTCTCTTCAGACTTCTCTCTCTCTTTTCAAAAAAAACCTGTATGTATGAAAAGCATTTGTAATTATCATACAGTGCAGCACATTAGCACAGATATAGCTACAGTTCTGTCACTTTGTAGTGATAATAGTGTATTGTTGGTGCTGTGTTTCCCCTACAATGACAGCACGCAAGGAACATTAGTGCCTGGCAGCCCAGATGCAAAGATACAGCGTTATTTTGCTGCAAATATGGGGGTAAATGTAACAGATTTATGGTGTGTACAACGTACACTGTTGGATTAGAGCACAACAGTCCTTCCTTCCTATGCCAGGAGTTAGGCTGTGGGAGGAAATGGTGACTATTCCATGTATTATAGATCCAAATTACTGCAGGAGAACACAACAGAGTGAGGTCTGTATTGACCATGCACTCAGATGGCAAAATAAATGCAAGTTGTGCAGCAACACTGACAGGAAAGATCCATGGAAGTGACTGAAGAGGAGAAAGGTTGTCACTGTGGAGGGGCAGATAAACTCAGACTGACCAAATCTCAGCCCCAGTGTCAAGCAGTCCCACCAGCTCTGTGCCTCTCACGGGTCAGGAGGGGCTGGAGACACCCCAATCCCCCCTTTCCTTTTGCTCTACCCTCTCTCTGCATCTTCTTTGTCATTCTGTGGTTGCTGTTGTTGATCATCAGTCAGACAGTGGAGAGGAGCCCACTGCTCACCTGGGCACTTCCCTGAGCCTGGCTCTGAAAGGATCTTCAGGGATTTTCCAGGGCAGACAGTCTGGGACGCTGAGTTCCCACCCCAGTGCTGGAAATCTCGCTCTTAAATAGGTTGTGGGATCTTCCCAGCATGGTGACAGCACCATCTGTGCAAAGTACCTGCCTTAACTCCTGTTTTACTGGAACAGCCTCTGCTGAAGGAGAAGCAGCTCCACATGAACATGGTGTAAATCTGCAATAACACAACTCTGCCCCTGCTGTGCACAGAGGGGATCCCATGGACAGGGATTTATCCTGCAACCAGCACTGGTGTCCATCTCGCCACCCTGGCATCCTCAGGACTGGCAATCATGGTCTGAAGGAGGAAATTCAAAGGTTGACCCAGGTGAGAGAGTGTCCTCTGGCAAACAGGAGCTGCTGAACAGAGCAAGCCCTGGCTCGTCCCAGTCCCAGGCTGGGACAGCTCCAGTGATCCTCTGGAGCAGCTCAGGAGGACAAAACCCAGCATGAACAGCCTGCAAGAGAACCTTGCTTGCATTTTTCCAGACTTTCTTTGCTTCTTTTAGCATCAAGGTAAAATCCTGACAGTCCTGAGGGAGCTCCTCCTGAGTGTGGGGCTGTGGCTGCTCCACCCCAGCCACTCTGCCAAGAGCTGACAAACATCGACCACATGCTTTTACAACAGATTGTAGAGACTTGGTGGGAGTTACTGTATCTGGCATAAATTTTCTACAGCCCCCAGATCATGGATCCTCAGCCATACATTCAACTTTCTGCCCCTTTCATCCTATTTCTACACTTCCAGCTGCAGGCAGGGTCACCAGACCTGTGTGGTGGGCAGGGAGTCACTCTTTTCTCCTGACACTTGGCGTTTTTATGATATTCTCAGAGGAAACCCATCTGGAAGCAGAGACAGAGCCTAGAAAATATCAATCCTAAAGGTTTTCAGCTGTCTCCAGCTGCAAGGCTTGGAGACAGGCAGTTGGAAAGGTAAGGGATCAGTAGCCTGATTGCTCTCATGGGTGGTTCTACTTTCTCTGTACTTTATGGACTCTGATATTAATATTTTGCTGATTTAGGGTGACACAAAAGCCACAATGTGTCTGAAACAACACAAAGAGGTGAAGAAAGCAGACAGCTGCTCTGGCCAGCTTTGGTGTCCCAAAGAAAACCCTCCAATAAGCACCACTGGTAGCTCTTGGGTCTTCCCTCTGCTCCCTGTACATTCCCCATCATCCTCCTGACAACCCCATGGACCATTGGCTGTGGCAAAGGAAGGGAGCAAAGACGTTTTTAAATTATTTGGCTCTTTGCTATTGGTGAGTTCTACCTCTTGTGCCCTCTGAGCTGTGGTCATCTCTCTGCACCTCAACTGCAAGGGGCACCAGGAGCTCCTCTGAATTGCTTCTTTATGTGAGTTTTCCTTCCTTGAGGAACATGGGAAGATGTTGATTGAAGATCCAGGTTAAAAGGGGTGGTTTGGCCTTCTCACCCCGTTGCAAAGGTTGCATTTTTCAGTAGCAAATTAAGAAGATTGATTGATCTAATTTTTCTTGCATTTTCCAGCTGCTTTGTCACACAAGGTCACTTCTTTGGCAGCCTCATGCTAAACCTTTCTGAGACACTGCTGCCAGGAAATTCATTATTTAAGGAGAGAGTTTCAAAGCAAAGTCTGGTTTTCCCTGTGTCATGACCTCTGATGGGTTTTCCACCAGCTGGTGACATTTTCCTTCTGCAGCTCCTCCAGCTCAGCTCAGGAGAGCTGCAGAGGGCAAACCACCAGGCAGCTCTCCTGGCATGGGCTGTCTCAGCTGCCACAGCTTGCTTCAGGTTTCCAGACTTAGGGAGGACTGAAGAAATGGAGGGGCTCCATAGCAGCCTAGTAGACATCCATCCATCCATCCATCCATCCATCCTTCCCACTGACAGCCCAGCAGATCCTTTGATACTTCTCTCAGCTGGAGCCAGGTGGCCCCTGCATCTATTAAAGATGAACACGAAGCAAAGAAGGCTCAAATGTCCCTACTGAGTGGTCTAGAATTGCTTGACCTTGCTCCAGGTACCAGGGCAGGAGGAGGGGAGGTGACACCACCACCACTATTTCTATTGCTATGGGTGGGCACATTGTCACATTTGAGGGCCCTCTTGGAGACCTTGCCCACCAATGTCAGCCCTGGCTGTTACAATATTCCAGGGTGCACCCACTGACTCATTTGGCTGAGCTGGGGGGAATCAGGTCCCACATCAATGTCAGAGCAGGTGAAACCAGCACATGGTGTGAGATCTACAGAGGTGGCCAAGCTCCCCTGGGACACCCTGACCAGCAATCCAGTTGTGACCCTGCAGGTCTTGCAGCCTTGATGGCCCCCACGTGTTCCATGACTCCCACTTCTTTTGCCCTCCACAGTGCAGTTGTTGCTAACACAAACCTCTCCTCTCTCCCTGCCAAGCCACGGCACCACAGTCCTGAGAGGCTGAGGAGACCTCACCTCCATTCAACATCTGGATCAAAATGCAGTTTTTTGGTGCTGCCCACTATGTTTCCTTGTAACTTTTCCAGGAGGATGAGGCAGTTTCAACTGAGCTGTCCCAGGCAGCTTTCCTCAGCCCTGGGCTGCTCTCTGGGTGTAGTTGGCCCATGTGATGTCTGACTTCTTAGTGTCCTTTGGGGGGGTGGTCAAGGGAGCCTTCTGGGGTCAGGTCCTTACCCTCAAGACCACTCAAATCTGTGGAATTTCCTCCTACTACAGATCTGGGTTTCAGCACAGGAGATGCTCTTGGCTGCTCTGTCCTCTCCATGAGGTGTCAGGTGAAGCCCCCTCGGGGTTTGTGCCCATTTAGCGTGAGGTGCCACGCTGACACGACTCAGTTCAGCCTGTGGGAAGGTGCAGCATGTTCTCCCTCCTCCCCATCAGACAGGCCCCTTTCAGCCTAAGATAGTGAGGAAGAAGCTTAAGCTCATTCGAAATAAGTCACTGCAACCACACTAAAAATGCCTTTGCATTGATTGAATTGGTTTAACTGGACCAGTTCACCTCTCTGTGTTATCACCCAAATCCTCCTAAGAGAGAATTTTTGTTTCTACAAATAGCAGAATCACAACCTGGTTTGGGTTGGGAGGGACCTTAAAGCTCATCTCATTGCATCCCCTGCCATGGGCAGGGACACCTTCCACTAGCCCAGGCTGCTCCAAGCCCTGTCCAACCTGGCCTTGGACAACTGCAGGTCCAACTTTCCAGAGCAGAGGAAAATAAGGAAAGGGACACTCTCAGTGACCTTGAGGCAGATGTACATCCTGAAAGGACTCTGTAATATAGAAGACACTCTACTGAGCCACAGAATTATGGTATTACATGTTCTGCTTCTGTAATTACACTGTTTCCACAGTAAACTCAATTTTTGGGGGTTTAGATCTTTCCTTAAGAGAGTGAACAGCAATGACCTGTTTCTGCATTCTGAGCAGGTTTTAAGGTCATTATGTGAGTGTTAACTTTCTGCTCAGTATATTGTAATGGAACGAGTCTTTCAGAGTAAAAACATTTCACAGTATTGGCAAAAATGAGCATATTAATCTTAATTTTTGCATCTACTTAATTTGAGGAGTTTTTATAATTAAATGTTTGGTTGCACTGGCAAATGGAAGAAGCAAATCCTTGCCATCATGAAAACAATCCTATTCCATCTGTGTGCTCTGCTGGGGACGAATGAAAATAGCTTTACAAGGAACTTCTCCTTAAAAAGGCAGAGGATGATTTTTCCGTACTGGAAGAGCAGATGGGTGTTATTTTCTCAATGTACTTTCTCACAGGCTTTGGATCTTGCTCTCCAGCTGGTATCCCATGATCACCTCATTAAGAACATGTGCTCTCCAAGGTAATTGCACATTTCCCTGCACTGCTGGATTGAATTCTCCTACAGCATCGAGGGTGACCAAACACTCCCAGGGATCCACCACCCTGGAGTTCAAACTGAGCAGTGAGGAGAGGGGGGTGAGGAGCAGAGTGGTGGCCATGGGGATGAGGCTCTTTCTGGGTGCACGAGGGGACCAGGACACACAAAGGCTTTTGCTTCCCACAGGTGAAGGGTGGGAGCCACCACACACACCACCCTTCCACAGGCACGTGACTGCCTTCTCTAGGCAACAAAACTGCCCAGGAGACCACAAAATACATTGAGAAGAGTCTGGTTCACAGTCTGCTTCACAGTCATTGCCTTTTTTCCTAGAAGGAGACCATTATATTTTGTAGGATTCCCTTTGGGATCATTGCTCAGGGGCACAACTGCAGAACAAATCAGGACAGGGCTTAAATTTAGCTTCTCTCAGCCGTATGATTTTACCTTCACTTAGAGCCAGAATTTCTTTTCCTTTAGGTAACCACCACTCTAGAGAGAGAAAAGTGGATTATTCCCAGGGATATAGGTCTTGCACATGGTCACCCACCTGGGACTGGTGACCCCACAACTGGAAATCATTTCCTATTGGGGAGCTCCTCTGTCAAAACATTGTTGACACATTGGGCAGGTGGCAAAAAATGAGAATCATTCAGAGGCTCTAAACCAGTATTATAATAAAAAATAACCTCTCAACCTTTTTTGCCGGTCCAAAAGATGTAACTTAAACATTTCAAGTTCTGCCATGGGAAGAGGAGCTTGAACAGTGGATGATTCTTGGACAGAGTAGGAACAGGCAGATTTATCCAACAGTCAGAGCCAACAGCCAGGTAGACGTGTACAGTTTTTAGTAGTGATGTTTGTGGAGAGGTAGGGATCATGAAAATGGCATGCCTGGGGACACAGTGGATTTTTCATCACTTAAATCAAATCTTGCCATCTTTTCAGAGGCATTAAATTGAAGTTATTGATTTGAGCTGTGAATTACTGGTGAGAATCTTTGGCCTCTGTTAAGCAGAAGGTCCAAACTGCAGTTGCTGGTCCTTTGTGGTCTGAAGTCCATGAATTCCTTTCTTTCAGCATCTTTTTCAGTCCAGTGATGAGAATGTTCACATCTTTCAAATTGTACATGAGAGGAGCTAAACTTCTTAAGCAGTGTCCTGAATTACTTTGCTGATAATTGGGGTTGGGAGCAGCTGAGCTGAGGGATACACAGACACAGACCCACTGCAGGAGAGCAGAGTGGACTTCTTCAGAAACATGTCCCTGAATGTGCTCCAGCAGCCCCAGTCTCCATCTGCAGAACAGAATCACACCCTGGGTGCTGCCTGGGGGTGAGATGGGACATGAGCTGCCTTCTTCCTCCTGCTACAAGGGGGACAACACTCAGGGCAGTGGAGATTGCTTAAAAATTGTGAATAGAGGATGAGGAACAGCAGAGAAAGGAACAGAAAAAGGGGCTTGAATGGTGTCAGACCTGATGATTGGGCTGTAGTTGGTTGAACTGGGCTGTGAGTTCTCCTTGTTCATGTTCTAGAGAACAAGTGCTCGTGGCTGCCAGGGAACAGGGAGCCTTTCTTACAGCAATCAGCTGAAAACCTGGGTCTGAGCTAGCAAAAAAGAGTTTATTGTTTGTAAATCTACCTGGGGGCATCAGGGAGGGAGAGGAGCTCCTTGCACTCTGAGCCCGTGGTGGCACAGAACAGATGGATTGGCAGGTGGATGGAGCCTGTCACCCAGAAGGATCCAAGCCCCAGAGAAATGGGGTTTGGGCAGGACAGGCAAGAAACCAAACTGATTTCCAGATGGCAAGGAAAACTTTCATGAGCAGGAATGGCATGAACATGGTGCAGTCCTTTTACTGAGGGACACGAAGGATCCTAGAAGAGTTTGGGTTGGAAGGGACCTTTGAAGCTCATCTAGTCCAGCTGGACCAGTTTGCTCAAAGCCCCATCCAACCTGACCTTGCATGTTTCCAGGGCTGAGGCATCCACCACCTCTCTCACACTTAAGATCCTTCCATTTTATTTTTCACTCCTAAATTTCCCAGGTTCCAGCAGCAGAGAGAAATCTTCCCTGAAGCAAAGGATTTCCTACTGTAATACAGCACAGCAGCAGAACAGATCCACCAGCAAAGGAGAAGCAAAAGAGACACAGCTCTGACTTCAAAACCAAAGGGGGTCAGAGTTGAGAGGAAAAAAGGAAGTAAGAGGAAGGTGTTCCTGAAGCAGATATTTCAACACTTCTTTCAAAAGGACCCAACAGAGCCAGGTCAGAGAGATACCCGCTGCTGGCAGGACTGTCACCAACCCACCCTTCCTGTGCTGATGCTCCCCTTGCACCCTGAAGCCAGGTAGTGAATCTCCTCCTTGTAAAGATGACAGGACATGCACTCCAGCATCTTTAGAGTAGCCAATTTTACTAGTTTTACCAAGAAAATTTCAGAGTATTTTGATGTATCTTCGAGACAGAGCACTTCCTGAAAAAATGAAGTGATTTATTGACAGATCAGCTGGAAGCAGGCAGAGAAATGCTAGTTTTCCAGTGAATAAGAAAAAAGTGTCAGGCTGGGATGAAATCAATGAAAAAATCTTTTCCTCTCCAGTTCTGTGGCTGCTGTGTTTGTGCACAGAGCCACTGAGGTCACAGTGAGGGTTTGCAGGACAAGGGTTAGCGAGTGGCTTGTGAGAATTAGGATTTTTTCCCAAGTAAAGTGAGAGGAAAGTGATTTCTGACCCTCCAATCCACTACCTCTCACAGCCCTGAGCTTCATCCCTGGAGCACCTTCACTCTCAGCAATGGGCTGGGTGGGTGTCACTGCAACCAGGTGAGAAATGTCTCAGCCCTGGGGAAAGGATCACCTTGTTCCCTGGGCAAACAGAGGAAGGAGTAAGGAAGAGACTCCCTGGTGCAGGGGCTGTCTCAGGTTGTCCTACTTGGTTTTGCAGAAGTTCCCAGCAATGCCCTGGGTGCAGACAGGGAGCAGGGCAGAGCACAGTCTCTCTTCAGACCTTTATCAGAGTTCACATGGTTAACTGAAATATTTCTGCTCCTACAGCTTTAATCCATTCAGAGTAGTTCAGAAGCTTCTGATAATAAGACCTAATTTATAATTAGGCTTTATCAGTAATCAGTTAATTTATAGAACCCTAATTCTCACGAAGGTATTTCAGAGGCTTTGCTTATTACATTGTGGAGCTAATGCCCAGAGACAGCCAAATCACTGTGATAGGATGGAAACAAATTTCAGGGTAATCCTGCTCCCTAACTACTTCAGTTATTTACTCTGGATTTCATGTAGTGGGTGTAACAGGGTGTATCATTTATGGCAGCAACCAGGGACAAGGAACTCCACTCAGACATGTCAGGAGTAGTGTGTCAGGTAACCTTCCCCCTGCCTTTAGCCAGCTCTAATCTGCTGGGGATTCCCAGAGCTCTGATATGTGCTGGGAAACAAGTCCCATGTGAGGGAAGGGAAGATGCTGGTGGGGAGGGAGGGAGCCAGGGCTGGATGGTGAGACATCACCTCCAAGGCTGAATGGACAGCCCATGGAGAACCACAGAAAGCTTCTCATCAGCCTCAGGTCTGGTGGTTCCAACACTGCTAGCCTGGATCAGTAAGAGTTCCCAAAAATTCCCTGGGGAGGTTTAGGTTAGGTATTGCTAAGAGGTTCTTCCCCCAGAGGGTGGTTGGGCACTGACCAGGCTCCCCAGGGCAGTGGGCACAGCCCCAAGGCTGCCAGAGCTCCAGGAGGGTTTGGATGATCCTCTGGGGCACAGGGAGTGACCCTTGGGGATGGGTGGGTGTCACTGCAACCAGGTGAGAATATCTCAGCCTTGGGGAAGGGATCACCTTGTTCCCTGGGCAAATAGAGGAAGGAGTAAAGAAGAGATTCCCTGGTGCAGAGGCTGTCTCAGGACCAGGAGTGCAGGACCAGGAGTTGGACTCAGTGATCCTTATGGGTCCCTTCCAAAACTCAGCACATTCTGTGATTCTGTGAAGTAGGGGAATATTTCTGGTGGCACTGACTCCCTTAATGGGCGGTCATGGCTCTCTTCTGGCTCTTTGGGATGCAATCCCAAATTGTTCCAGCCTTTCCTGCAACCATATCACCCTGCAAGCCCATTTCCACCTTCCCATCAGCTCTCTCTGTGCTTTCAGACCTTCCCACAGCTCTGACTCCTGGTTTCTCACCCAGGGAACACGTTGCTCTCCCATCACTTCCTCCAAAGCACCGAGAAAAAATCAGGACAACTCCTTTCTCTAAGCTTCTCTTCAAATCACTTCTCTGTCCATTCATGCTTGTTTCTCTTCCAAATGAGGCACAATCCACAAACATTCTTTCCCTGCTTGCTTTCAAATAACTATTTTAAGATCAAGACCAAGCTCTGGTGAGCTCAGATTGGTGCCTTGCAGTGCAGTGCTCTCCTTGGTGGACTGTCATTTCTCCAGCCCTTAAGCCCTCTGAGAGCTCCCAGTCAACCAGTTTCAATTAAATTTCAATTAACATATCTGAGCACAGTGTTCTATGCTATGATGTCTCCAGGAGGGCTGGATTAAAGCAGGAGGACGAGCAGCTCATCCCTGAGGTTCTTGCTTCTGGGGCTGTGTGGCCACATGAAAACCTCCCTTTGCTCACAAAAATGTGGCTGTTCCCCATGGTGGCTGGTTCAAGGGCACGGTTGGTGGGAGCTGAAAGGAGTCACCATCCCACCAGGGACCACCTGACCTGCAGAAGGTCTTGGGCAGCACATGGTGTGACCCAGCCCACAGGGCACAGCGTGGCTGCTGCCCCAGGGCACGGCCCTGCCCCAGCCCTGGGGGATGCAGAGCCCTGCACGGGCACTGAGCCTTGGTCCACATGGTCCTACATATCCCTTCAGCTCCTGAATTCCCTCTGGATTTGTCACCTTGCATATTGGGGCAGTTTTGGGCACTGCAGTGTGAGGAAGATCTGAAGCCATTAGAGAGTGTCCAAAGGAGGCAACGAGGATGGGGAAGGGCCTTGATTTGAAGCCGGGGGAGGACACTGAGGGCACTTGGGGTGTTCAGCTGGAGGAGAGGAGACTGAGGGCAGAGCTCAGGGCAGTTCCAGCTCCCTGGGGAGGGGCAGAGCAGGGGCAGGGACTGAGCTCTGCTCTGGGGGCACCAGGAACAGCACCCAGGGAATGGCTGGAGCTGTGTCAGGGCAGGGTCAGGTTGGATTTCAGGAAAAGGTTCTTCCCCCAGAGGGTGGTTGGCACTGCCCAGGCTCCCCAGGGCAGTGGGCACAGCCCCAAGGCTGCCAGAGCTCCAGGAGAGTTTGGATGATCCTCTGGGGCACAGGGTGTGGCTCTGGGGTTGGGTCTGTGCAGGGCTGAGGGTTGGACTCGCTGATCCTTGTGGGTCCCTTCCAACTCAATGTATTCTGGAATTCTGGGATTCTGTCCAGTGAGTGCCTCACTCATTATTTGGACTTATTTTGCTGATACTCCTGTTGTGAAGAGAGGTTTTTATTAAGCCATTCTGGGGCTCAGCTCCAGCAGCTGTGAGCCACCATCCATTCCACCTTCCTTTCACAGACACTTCTTTCCCCAATGTCCTTCTCCTGCCCCATCAGCCCATGAGTTATTTCTATTCTCCACTAGAGCAATGGCAGTGCAGCTCATGCTGTTCTCCAGCCCCCGCCTTCTCCCTTTGAGCTCCACCATTCCTTGCTCAGATCCCTCCCACTCCCCAGTCCACCTCTAGGACAGGTTTTCTTTTATCCTCAAATCCATGAGCTCCCTTTTCCTGATGCCACATCAGCCAGTTCTCTTTCCTTGTAAGTGCAGAGGAGCTGCAGTCTGTTGTGCTTTAATTAAAGTGTATTAGTAGTGGCATGTTATTGATTTACTACACATTTGCATTAGCTGAGTACTTTATGCTCTTATCTGATGGGCAAAGGATTGATTTGGTGCATGGAGCCTCCCCTGATGAAACACGAACAGGAGATCCAACAGGCCCACCTGGGTGGATCTGTGGAGCACTGGCTGCTTGGCAGTGCCTCCTGTTATTGCCAGACACAAGTCCAGGTGATAAGGCATGAAGCCTGAAACCCAGTTTTATTTAGACTGTCAGAACTTTCCTATCAAAACCTTTCCCATTTCACGCTTCTCTCTGTATTTCCCAGCTCACAGCACAGAAAATGTTTTGGCTTGTGCCCCTTCACACAGGGTGGGAACTGCCCAGCACAGTAAAACACACAGAAAATTGAAAGTTCATCCCTTCAGAGCAGAGTCACGGGGTGTGGAAGCCACATTGCCAAAGCCTTATGGTTTTGTGACCATGAAAATACCCTTGAGCTGTGCAGGGAAACCTGGGTTTGCCCCTACCAAGATGAAAAGGCAGCTCCTGTGGTCCTGTGTGTCCCTTTAGCAGCAGCCCAGTGGAGCCAATGTTGGTTCCACACCATGAAATGGAGCCTTCTGCTCCCTCCTTCCACCCTGGAGCCTTTGCAGAGGTGGGGAATTCTCAGGCAATGTCTCTTCTTGCCCGGTGAATGTCTCCTCTCTTTTCCATCATATGCTGTACTCAGCAGCCTGGTTATGTGGTAAAGAGAGGGAGGGAACATGGGAAAGGGAGGGAGGGGACATGGCAAAAAGAGAGGAAGGGGATGTGACACTTCTCAAAGAGCTCAGTGAAACACACCCCACAGGGATGAGACAAGTTTGGCAGCAGCGAGTGTGGAAATGGGTCATTCTGCTGCAGTTTCAGTTCACAGGTGGAGAGGGACAGAATCACAGAATCATTAAGATTGTAAAAGACCTCCCAGATCATCAAGTCCAATCTTTGGACAATACCACCAAGCCCATGAAGCCAAAGCACACTGAACTGTGGATGGGGATCAGGGCACCAGAAGGAGTCCATGAGGGATCCCAGCTGACCTGAGGACCTGGAGCTGGGCAAGCTGCACTTCATGACTTTTGCTTGGTGTTACTAAGCCAAGCAGAAAGGCCTGGTCCATAGGGGATGTGTCTGGAGTGCCACTGCACAGTCGTGGCAATGTGTGGTGTCTGCCCACCCGTGGCTGTGCCATCTGTCCCACAGAGGCAGTGAGCAGCCCTGGCTCCTCCACGGTGTCCATGGCTTTGCTTTCCAGGGGTGGCTGGGCTGGACTTCATAAGAGTCTGCACTGGGTTTCCAGTCCCACATGCCCTGAGCATGTGCAGGTACCACACTCACCCTGCTCTGGAAAGGCACTTCTGCCTTAGCAGGGTCTCCTTGGCAGGATTTAACATCACCATATCAGCTCCTGCCTGCCAGGTTCTCTGCTGTTTATGCAGCACCTACACACCTGCAGCCTTTGAGGTCTCCATCAGACACAGTTCACCCCCTGGTGTCTTTTGGGCACACTGAGGACCAACGTGGCATCCCCCAGGTGGTCCAGGGAGTGGGATGGACACAGGGTTGTGTGCCTGTTCAGCCCAGCCCCATGCCAGTGTACCGGCTGCCCTTTCTCTACTGCAGAGCTGAGCAGAGTCAGAGCTGGTGCTGCCCACTGTACTTTTACCAAGGATACTTTTATTGTTCATCAGATGATCAGGGATCTCAGGCAAAGGTTCTTCCCCCAGAGGGTGGTTGGCACTGACCAGGCTCCCCAGGGCAGTGGGCACAGCCCCAAGGCTGCCAGAGCTCCAGGAGAGTTTGGATGATCCTCTGGGGCACAGGGTGTGACCCTTGGGGATGGGCCTGTGCAGGGCTGAGGGTTGGACTCGCTGATTCCTGTGGGTCCTTTCCAGCCCAGCACATTCTGTGATTCTGTGATCCCGTGAAGTTGAATGTCTGACAGCTTTAAATCTCCAGGGTTTCACATGCACCTTCTGCCTCGAGGCAACAATTTAGCAGCAGAAGTGAACCCTACCCTGCTGGAAAACCCCAACACTCATTTGGGAAGTCCCATAAAACAGGTTACCTGCAACAAACCTTGTGGATCTGCCCGTGCAATGGTACCGTGGAGAGTCTGCTCTGCTCCCTGGCCCAGTGGGCTCCCTGCCCACCCCAGGGCACCCTCGTGCCCTCCCACATCCATGGCATTGCTAGTCTCCCTGCCAATGCCCATCACAGCAGGCAGCAGGGAGGCCTCAGCACTGTCCTGAGCTGCTGTCTGCTCCTGGAGACATGGCTGGGAAGGAGATGGGAGATGGTGTCCAACCAACACCACTCCACAGGTTGCCCAGAGAAGCTGTGGCTGCCCCATCCCTGGAAGTGTCCAAGGCCAGGTTGGATGGGGCTTGGAGCAACCTGGGCTAGTGGAAGGTATCCCTGCCCATGGCAGGGGGTGGAGTGAGATGGTCTTTAAGGGCCCTCCCAACCCAAACCAATGTATGATTCTATCACTGATCCCACAGCCCCTCCTGCCACATGAATTTTGGGGCTAATTAAGCAGCAATTAGACACCTTCCTGACACCCCCAATGATGTTCTACTGCCCTTTGGCAGACATTTGGGAACTGTAGTATCTCCTGTTTGCCCACCTCTGACATCTCATCCCTGTGGTTCCCTCTCAGTTCTCTTTTTCCCAGTTTTCCCTCTGGTCTGTCAATGTAGTGTCCAACTCTGTCTAGTTTGCTGTGACTATATTCAAATACTCAGACAGTTGTAAATAAACAAATCTTCAGGATAATTCAAAAGGAGACTGAAATGAGAGTTGGTCTATGTTAATCTCAACCACTTCTCAGTAAAAATGTAAGTTAAGAGCACATTTCCATACAGAGGCAGCTTCATTAGTTGACAAAGATGAGTTAAATAACTCAGGCTGTGGCAGCTATTTTAAGTATTTGGGAGTTCAGAGTTATCTGTTCCTACACCTTTGTTTCAATTGATTTGCAATGGTGCTTTATTGACCTTGCTGCAGAAAGCAGCTCAAAGGAAATAATCTCCAGAACATCAACCAAACCATGAGCACTATCCATCCCACCACTGGAGCCAACTTCAGCCTGGTTCTGCATCTGCCTTAACTTATCCCTTCCCTTGTGTTCTACTGTGGGTGCAGAGAGATCCCACACCACTCCCCCAGTGAAACCCAGCCTGGGCAGTGCCAATGCACCACCTGGGCTTGCAATGGACACAGAAACAGGCCTGGAAAGGCATCCACCTTGGAACTCTGCTGGGACACTGGCTTGCTGTTACCCTTCAGCCCGACCCATCTTGCTGCTTATCCCTGTGCTGCTGAGATCACCTCGAGCTGCACTGTAGGGTGCTGATCTGCCTCATAAATCCTGACTTGATTGCCACCCTCTTTACTCTGGGATTCTATTCAGAGATATTCCCCACCCCAGTTTTAAACTCTGCCTTCCCCAGGCCAAGTGCCACCAATGTTCCAGCTAAAGTAACCATCTCAGCCTCCATGAGAACACACTGTCTTCACAAACTTGTACTTTTCTCAAAATTCTCCTCTTGGAATCAATCTGTTTTATGGAAAGTCAGAGGGAAATCGATTTGGCCACATTTGCATTAGGAGAGAAGAGGAAAGACACACTATTTTCCTACCTTGGAAAAAACCCCCCAAACCCTGACATTAGAGGTCCTTTCCAACCTAAATGACTCTGATTCTTCGCACAATGCAAACAGCTCTCCAATCCTGACAATCTGCATCCCACCTAAAACACAATGGAGCAGGACAGCAAAGGGCAGAGATGAAGAGAAGGAAGAACAAACATCATGGCACCGTGACATTGTTTGTTGGCCACCAATGTGATCAATCCGGAAAAGAAAAGAAAGTGTTGAACAGATAAACAAACCTTTCCAGGCCCAGGTGGAGCACATTCCTTCCAGTTTCATAGGTGTACACACCTATTTATCTCTGTACAGTCCATATGATTTAAAGGATTGGTTGTTCCACCTGGAGGCAAGGAAGCATTCTCCCAGCAAAACAGATAAAAATAGAATAAACCCGATTCCTTCCCAAATGTCCAAGGGAAGAAAGCAGGGAGTAGATTCAGAGAAGCCTCCAAGGATGTGCTGGGCTGTGTGGAGGTGGAGAGGGGTTCAGAGGAACCACCATGGGGACAAAGCTTCAGCTACCCCCAGTCACAACTTGGGATATAACACTGGTGTGTCCACACAGCAGAGTCCATCCAGCTCATCTCTGAGTCTGCCACAAAAATGTTTAAGCTTTAGCTTAAATCACTTTCTAATTGGCTAAAACCCAAAGATACTTGATGCCATATTTAAGGAAAACATCTGTGTGCAGACTTCCATCACTTAAAGTGTTTTTGAGCCACACAGTGGTCTCCATGACTGGATTTCATCAGCTTAACACAGTTCAAACCTTTTGGTTTGGAAAAAAATTGTTCACAAAATGTGATGCTCCAGCATAAGTAAACACAGACCTGCCAAATTACTGCAGTTTAATGAGCTCCTGCTCATCAGCTGAGCTCCAGGAACTGGCCTGGTGTGCACCCTCTTTGAAGTCTGATGTGCTCATGGAAGCACCCTAAGAGGTTTTAGGGAGGGATTCTTGTTTGGGCAAAGCTTCACAATGGCTGGTGTTGGGATTGTCAAGAATTTGGTTGTTGCTTTGCTAATATTTCCCTCCTGTCCTTGCCTCCAGTTGAGTCTCTACTTCAGAGCCTGGCTCTAAACAACATCCCTGAGCTTTTATCTGCAGGTGACAAACAGAGGCATACAAACTGGATTGGCAGGAACACAAAGAAGGCTTTCATCTCATCATTGCACGAGGCACTTACAGTAACTTCTCAAGGAAAAAAGAGATTATGCATCAACATTGTGAGCATAAAGACAATTTAAAAGGGATGTTAAGAAACTTCATGTCAGGAAAATATAGAACATCTGCAAACAGACGAGTGTTCAGTAACAAGCTACGTCAACAATCTTGGGGGAAAGAGACTGTTTTCTTGCAGTGACAAGCCCAAAGAATACCCCAAAGGGGACTTTACCAAGCTAAAGTGCTCCTCTCCTTGTGGTCAGAAAGGTTAGTTGGCTGTGTGCTGCAGCTGGGGATGTTTGGCTGGGTGTGTTTCACCTGCTCCAAGCTCTGCCCGTCTCTGTGAGGTTCAATCCTGGTGTGGGGTGTGCAAGTCCTGAGGCTGGACAGGGAACTGTCCTGGGAGATCTCTGGACTTGACATACACAATAACACTGAGTTTCATAGCAGTTTATGGTATTTTGCCACCAGGCTTGGCAGGACCAGGGTTTCAGCAGGAAGCAGCAGGACAGTTGCAGGTGTGCTATGGTCCCTCCTGGGTGACACAGTGACTCTGCAAGAGCACATATAGGGATTGTTGTTATTATTATAATAGTCCAGGATGACAGGGAAGACTCACCTACTAAAGAACAAGCTGGTTTAGCCCGTTATTAGTCTACTAATTAATGGATAACTAATGGGAACACATGTTTATTCCCAGTTGTCAGTAAACACCACTTACCCTTGTGCAGCTGATGCTTTGGAGGTGCTCAGATCCCCCTGGGAAACACTGAGCTGAACCCATGTGCGACAGCAAACACTGCCAGACCTGCCAGGGTGACATGGTGCCTGGGTTTCCCCGGCTGTCTTCACCTCTTCAGGGCTCTGTGCTCCTGCCTGTGCCAGCTGGATGCAGCACGGGTGCCAGCTGGTGGGTTCTGCCTTCTCTGAGATGTGGCTTCATCTGAGCTTGTTGCCTTCTGCTGTGTTAACAGGCAGCAGAGAGTTGGCTCAGAGTTCACTGTAGGCCAGGATGTCACCACTGGGACACTCTGAGGTGAGCCCTGTCCCACTGCATGGGGCATTTTGCTTACACCTGCTCTGGTGACTGTGAGCAAGTCCAAAGTGGCCTCTTTGGGGGAGTCAGGCAAGTGCTGTTGCTTTTGCAATATTGTCTATGTGCACTTCTTCACATCTTCACATCTTCCTGCTACTGCCCTGTGCCAGGATGCCCCCTGGGACAGGCTGTCCTGCACCCTCTCCAGATGATCTTTTAACTCAGGGCAGCATCAATGTCCTGAGAAATGAGAACTTGGGGCAGCTGGTGGATTTTGACCTGTGTCAGTGCAGAGTTTTACCTCTTGATCTTGGTGCCAGCAGGGGGGCACTGCCACTGCTCCTCTGCTTGTAAGAGGAAACTATGTGAGCTTTAGGTCTCAGCACAGTCTGGATCCCGCCCCACCAACGTGCCCGTCTGGACTCCCAAAGAAGGCAGAGAAGCCCAAGGAATATCCTGCTCTTTGAGTCCTGTTGAAGGAGGCAGCCCAGTGCTCAGTCAGGGTGCTCCTGCCAGTCACTGCCCTGGAGCTCTGCAGTGTGGGCATCCACCACAGCATTCCCAAAACCACTCTGCAGTGCAGGTGCTAAATTTCAAGTACTGGTTGTTGTCACAAGCCCTGTTGAGCAGTTCATGCCCTGTTTCTGCAGAAGAAAAGGAGTGACTCCAAATGAAAGTCCTGTCACCTCCAACCACTTGTTTATTCCTTCCACTCCACTACAGAGATAGATGTGTTTGCTCCCTTTCCCTGCAGTGCATTTGGGAGCGATCTCACTGCCCCTGCATCTGGCAGGGTTGGGTGAAGGGTAGGAATAAGTAGCTGGGGAAATGGTCACACTTCTCACCACTTAGCCCATTTAAAAGTGAGCTCACGTTGTGCAAGGAGGACACGGAGAGCTGGAGGAGCAGCAGGAGGGGGGGACTGCACAAACCATCTGAGCACAAGCTGCTTCCTGCACAACTTGGCTCAGCAGAATGCAATATTTTCGACTGAAATGTTTTAAACTTCAGTGGGCATGAAGGGTGTGAATTATCTGAGTCACAGCAGATGTCTTGTGGTGTTTTAAGCACCTGGATGTTTGGCAGGGATTCCTCCCAGCCACCCCGAACACCAGCGAGACGCTGCTCCTGTGAGTGACTGTGTTTAGCACACTCTGTGCAGAGTGGTGTCCACACCAGCTGCCACGGGCTGTGCACAGCCCAGGGTGACACTTGCTGAGAGCCACCTCCTCAGGTTGCCCTCCAGGCCCTGCTGGTCCACCTACTTACCACTATTTGTCAAAAATAGCCGTTTCTCTCCAGATGTGCTTTTTAACTTAAGGGGTCCCCTGCAATGAGCTCGGGCTGCACAAAACCAATCTGCTCCTGGACCAGAATCACAGAATGTGTGGAGTTGGAAGGGACCCACAAGGATCAGAGAGTCCAACCCTCAGCCCTGCACAGGCCCATCCCCAAGGGTCACACCCTGTGCCCCAGAGGATCATCCAAACCCTCCTGGAGCTCTGGCAGCCTTGGGGCTGTGCCCACTGCCCTGGGGAGCCTGGGCAGTGCCCAACCACCCTCTGGGGGAAGAACCTTTTGCTGAGATCCAACCTGACCCTGCCCTGGCACAGCTCCAGCCATTCCCTGGGTCCTGTCCCTGGTCCCCCCAGAGCAGAGCTCAGTCCCTGCCCCTGCTCTGCCCCTCCCCAGGGAGCTGGAACTGCCCTGAGCTCTGCCCTCAGTCTCCTCTTCTCCAGCTGAACACCCCAAGTGCCCTCAGTGTCCTCCCCCGGCTTCAAATCAAGGTCCTTCCCCATCCTCGTTGCCTCCTTTGGACACTCTCTAATGGCTCCAGCTCTTCCTTTTATTGTGTCCCCCCAGACTGCCCCAATATTGCAGGGGAGGCCGCCCCAGGGCAGAGCAGAGCGGGACAAGCCCCTCCCTGGCCCGGCCGGCCATGCTGGGCCTGGTGCCCCCAGGACAGGCTTGGCCCTCCTGGCTGCCAAGTCACAGTGCCAGGCAGGTTTGCGCCGTCTCAAGGGCTCACCAAGAAGGCAGGAACCATCCCTGTGCCCTCCCAGGTTGGGTGTGGGACACCAGCCCTGTCCCCATCCAGGCCCCGTGGTGGGACAGAGCTGGGCTGCGGGAGGGAGGTGGGGGGTGCTCAGCACCCAGTGATGGCAAAGCTGCACCTTTGCTTTTGGCATGGTCTGATCATGACACCTCCCTCCTGCCATGGTACGTGGTGCTGGTGGCCTGCATGGTAGCCCAGGGAGACAGGGACACACATGGAGGGTCTTCTGGTGACTTAGGGCAGGTGTGGTGGAGGGGGGAGAGTGTTTGCAGAAGACAGTACACGGGAGCCTGTGTATGCCTGTGTCTGTGAAGGGCTTTATGGACTTCTTATCACCTTAGGGGCAGTTTCTCCATGCAAACAGCTTGTAATGTCCCCTTGAAGCAAATTATTTGGTCTGCATGGGAACCTACACAGCTGAAAAGCCCATTGTGGATCAGCTGGTCAAAGCATCTGGACCACAAACAGGCATCTAGTTTGGAAAGTCATCTCTCTACTTGGAGAGATTCCACCCAATACACACACAGGCACTGAAACACAGATGTATTCACCTCTTGCTCCACATTAATTGTTTGGGGCCGAAATGACACAGATATATCAGAGAATCACAGAATCATTTAGGTTGGAAAAGACCTTTAAGGTCATCGAGTCCACCTGTCAACCCAGCTCTGCCATGTTCACCACTAAACCACGTCCCCAAAGGCCACATCCACACGTTTCTTTGAACACTTGCAGGGATGGTGAATCCACCACTGTCCTGGCAGCCCCTTCCAATGCCTGATCATCCTTTCAGCAAAGAAATTTTCCCTAAAATCCAACTTAAACTTCCCCTGCTGCAACTTGAGGCCGTTCCCTCTCCTCCTGTCCCTTGTTCCCTGGGAGCAGAGCCTGAGCCCCCCCCCGGCTCCCTCCTCCTGTCAGGGAGTTGCAGAGAGGGAGGAGTTCCCCCCTGAGCCTCCTTTTCTCCAGACTGAGCCTCCCCAGCTCCTTCAGCCATCAGACTTAAGTGCATGGTCCTTCCTGCCATCAACTGCCTTCCCCAAGTTTTGACTGAATTTCTACTTAATGAATCCAGCTTTGTCATTTAGGGGCTGTTCCGGCAATAAGATATGACAAGGTGTGAATTATGGACAATAATTCCTGCCTGGAGCAGTGTCAGGCACAAGGCTGAGAGTCCCTGTGACTCAGGGTGAATTATTGCACCATAATTCAGGCTGTGAGGACACACTGAGGGACTGGACAGGGACTATCAACTCCAAAAAAAAAAAAAAGGGTTAAATCTATTAATTTTATTTAGGGTGCTGGATTAAAGGGAAAATGATGCTCTTTGCAACATTCATTTTGGTCCATCCCCATGCTTGCTTTGCAGAAGTCAAAGGAAAAAGTGAAATGGGGTAGGGTATGATTGGGCTCCTGGCAGTGAGAGCCATCAGCTGGCAGCAGGTACCTGCTCGTTTTTCCCCCTTCCCTGCTTTAAATATTCAACACCTGTCACTGGATCCCAAAGCACTTCACAAAGGCAGCATAGAGCAGGAGCAGGGGTCACTTCCCCTGCCAGGGAACACAGAGCTTGGAGGGGCCAGAGGGCACAGGCTGGAGGGTGTTACATGAGGTGGGACCTAAAGTTGGTCACACACCATGGACCTGTGGAGAGTTGTGTCTGCTGCTGAACCTGAAGATAACCTGCCCCTTCACCCAGGCAGAAGAAGAACAGGGAGATTGTGAAAAGTGGGCAAAGGGTTTGCAGCAGCCAAAGGAATGTCCCAACCCACCCCTGTCTGAGATCAACTGCTGGGCTGCTTCTGCTTTTTTACTGTTTTGCTGTCCATGTGGGTACAAGGCAGAGACTCCACAAAAGGGTTTGCTGAACATTTTAAAGGCTGGGTTTGCAGTTTTCGTGTAGTCAGACCACAGAAAGTCACACTTGTGACATTTATTTGCTTATTTATTTAATCTGAGAAAACAGCCCCCAGTGATATTCAGCCCTTCCTAGAAAGGTGCTATGGTTTAAAAATAAACCAGCTGGTTCTCCAGGGCTCTGTGAGAGGTGATCTGCGTCCAGGAGCCTCCAGTCAACTGGTTTGCAGTAGACATGATCTAGCTTGGCCTCGTTTTGGGGCTTCAAAGACAAATGCCCTAAAATTTCTTTCCTGGATTTCTTCTGTTGAACAAGGAGGCAAATCCTGACCCCACAAGATGTGCTTCTCTCCATATGTCTCTTGACTTCTTTGTAGGGCTGTCTCCAATCCCTTCTCTGCAGTGACAGGCCTGGGACAGCCCTGAAGAAGAGGAAGGTCCCTTCATCCCAGGACAGTTGGTGATTTAAGGGTGGATGCTGATTGCAGTGGACTTAAGTCAAAAGACAATTTCAGGTTATCCAGGGCAAATTTTAAGTTATTGTTTCAGATTCAGCTGCCCAGTCAGTGTAGATCTCATTTTGAAATGTCTCCAGGTTAATTGATTGCTGTTGCAGACAGTTATTGATTTTCAAATAATTATTCTAATTATTTTCCATCCAGCTGGTTTCTGTCCCTCTGCTCAGGCACTCTGAAAACATTCCCTTGCAGAGTCCCACACAAAAGGCTGATTTTTAGTATTTCCAGTTGATGGTGGGATACTGAGGCAGCACAAGGCTTGAGAAGACACCTCATACTCTGCCCCTGGAGGAGATATGGGACCCACCACAGTGTCCACCAGAAAGGGATGACCCCACAGCCCCTTCCACAGGACTGCCAAGGCACAACTGCAGTGTTGTCATGAGTGGAAGTGGGTGACAGGTTCATTTCAACTCTGTGGACACCCAGGACAGATGCTCTGCATGGCACCCACCTCTGGAAGCTGGAGAGCCCTGCAGGAGACACCAGCTCTATTACAGCCCGAGTTCTGCTGGTACCAAAGGACTCCCTGTGGAACTGAATATCCCAATTACATATTTATTTACTATTTCAGTTACAAAGCCATTTAAGTATGCCAAATAGAAACAGGAGTTCTTTCCCAGGATCTACATACACAGAAGATGCAATCCTAAAAGACTAAAGGCAGTCTATTTTCAGCCTAAAACCAACCAAGGGGAAATAACAACGGACAGAAATACAATGACAGTGTTGATTTAAGAGTCAGTTGTGTTCAATAAGCTTGACTTTCTAAATCACCAGTTTTCATTACACTCCTCAAAATTTTGAATTACTGTAATTGATCAAAACTATTTCAAACCATCTTTATAACTTCACACATTACAGGTGGGCTGGGTGGGATTCCCTACATTATTCCACTGGGGACACAATCTGTGCTTGCCTGGCATAGTGAGGGGGATGGATAAGCTGGAGGGTCTTATGAAGGGCTGGAGGACCTTTGTAAGAAGAAATTCAGGAGGTCATGAGCATGTGAAAGATAGACAGGAAGGGATATAGAGAGAATAAACAGCTGGGATATCCCCGCTGGCCATAAATGACACAGACAGTGAGATCGAGTGCACTCTCAGCAAGCTGGCAGATGACTCCAAGCTGAGGGTGCAGGTGACACACCTGAAGGAGGGGATGTCACCCACGGGGACTGGGACAAGCTCAGGAAGTGGACAATGGGAATCTCATGAGGTTTGACAAGACCAAGTGCTGGTGCTGCACCTGGGCTGGGACAATCCCACACATGAGCACAGATGGGGAAAGGAACTCACTGAGCAGCCCTGGGGGGAAGGACTGGGGCATTCCTGCGGATGAAAGGCAGCATAGAAGGCCAAACACATCCTGGGCTCATCCCCCAGCGTGGGCAGCAGAAGAGGGAGGTGTCTTGCTCCTCTGCCCCTCAGGTGAGACCCCCCTGCAGAGCTGCCTCCAGCTCTGGAGCCCTCAGCGCAGGAAAGATGTGGAGCTGCTGGAGGCCACGGAGATGCTCCAGGGGCTGGAGCCCCTCTGCTCTGGAACCAGGCTGGGAGAGCTGGGGGTGTTCACCTGGAGAAGGGAAGGTTCCAGGGAGACCTGAGAACCCCTTCCAGGGCCTAAAGAGGGCTTATAGAAAAGAGGGAGAATGACTTTTTACATGGGCAGACAGTGACAGGAAAAGGGGTTGTGTTTTTAAACTAAAAGAGGAGAAACTTAGACCAGATATTAGGAGGAAATTCTTGCTAGTGAGGGTGGGGAGGCCCTGGCACAGGTTGCCCAGAGAAGCTGTGGTTGCCCCATCCCTGGAAGTGTCCAAGGCCAGGTTGGACAGGACTTGGAGCAACTTGGGCTAGTGGAAGGTGTCCCTGCCCATGGCAGGGGGTGGAAGGAGATGAAGTGGCAATTCTTGCTATTTTAATAAGCAACAACCCGTGCATGGTGGAATGGGTTCACTGAGACTGTGGGAAGAGGCTGGAATGTGCCATCACACCCTGTGGTGGGTGCACTTGGCTGTTGGGTGTCCAAAGAAAACTTGCCCTTTTCTGCAGGACATTCCTGAGGGAGGTGAATGCTGGAGACCTCCTGCAGGCAGTAATAAAACATCAGTGGCATCTCTAAAAATTATATATGATAATTTTCCAACACAAAAGAGATGGCACCTAACGTGAGGTAATTCTATTTTAGATCTTATTATGATGGATAAAGATGAATTGATCACTGAACTAGAAATCGGTGGTTGCCTGGAGACCGGTGATCATGACCTGATTACATTAATTATGGGATAATAAAAGACAGTCCCAACCAGTAATATATACCTGGTGCTTCTCCCTGGATCTGGGAAGCTGAATAAAGAGATGAGTGAAACTCATTGGGAAGAAAAACAAACACATATGTAAACAAGTGAAAAACAAAAAGTTCACACTAAGAGTTCACAACCTGGCTCAAAGGTTCTATTTGTGCCATAATTTAAAAAGAATGGTGTTTGATTTTGAGATCTTTCTAGGTGAAAATGAAAGCAGCAATTAGGTATAAGAAACAGTGTATAAAGAATGGGGGGGGGAAGGGAAAAACTAGTAATCAAGGTAATTTAACATTTCTGAGTGGTAGGAAATTGATAAGGGAAGCCAAATACATTAAAGAAAAATCTTGCTGATGAGTTACAGGTACTAAGAGCTGTTATTATCAACAAGAAAAAGAACCCTAATTGTGGTCTCTACTGACTACTTGAAAAAGATGATAAAAATGATAAAATTAGACCATAAAATTAATAACAGTGTCACAGAGAAGATCCAAAAATGTCAGAGTGTCATTATCTTGGTCAAGCAGCTCATAAACTCCTCGGGGCATCGGAGAAAGCTTAAATTTAGAGTCTATAAGAGACTTTTCCTCTGGGGGCTTTAGGGCACTGTAGCAAATGGTCCATTGCCTGGACTCACTGAAATACGGCGTTTCCCACCCTCGGGGCACGGGGGAGAACCAGGGCACAGATGTCCCTTGTTCCTGAGCTTCTCCTCTGTCACTGTGCTCACGGTGTTTAAAAATAATGTCTTTAAAAATGATGGCAAGCTGCCCTCCCTTACTTCGTGTGGATCTGACTGGGGACAGCTGCTGGCTTACAGCCTGCTGTCAGAGAACCTTTGGTAAAAAGCAGACCAAATTGTGGTTATTTTTCATGTAAATCCAAGATTATTTGTATAACCACCATTATGAGAGTAGCTGGAGCCCTTGCAGTCTTTGACACATTTATCCTCTCAAGCAGCAACGAAGGAGAGAACGGGATCAGCGCTGTTCTCCACCACAGCTCACGTGCATGAAATGGAGGGTTTGTCTACAAGTACAATGGTCCTGCTCCCAGTAACACCCCAGCTGTGTCACCACCACCACTGTGTCCATGTCCAAGTGTCTCCTGAGCTTGGAAGCAGGTTTTCCACCCTGTACTGACTCTCATGCTGCTACAGCCATAGACATTTGCCTTGTCCTTGAGCTCCAACTCCCCAGCAGAGGACGAGTCAACACCCAGGTTGGGTGATTTGGCACAGAGTCCCAGAGGGTGGGATGGCAGTGGGGTACAGGGCCCTTACAGGTGTAAGGTAATGGTATTCCTACAATGGTAATGTGGTTCCTACACAGACCTGGCATGAGACAACAGCTTGCAAAATGGTTGGAATTATATCTGCAAGCCCACAACTGTGTCACCGTTCCACCATGGTGATTGTCCTGCTGCAAAATGAGCGGAGTGAGGTGGATCCTGCACCCACACCCAGCCACAAAACTCCTTTTGAGTTACAATTTTACTACTGTCTTACTAATTGTTTGCATTTCCACTTGCTCCCTTGGGAGCAAGTGTTCCTTGCCAGCTCTTGGCACCAACAGCAAAGAAGATGCTCCAGGTCTCAAAGAGCCTCCAGTCTCTTTAGCAAATGGAAAAGGAGGAAAGACAACTGCTTCAGAAATCATTTGCATTTAGTAAAATTTATAGCTGCTGAGTTCTGCCAAGCTGTTCAGCTCCCTGGGGAACCCAAATGAACCCAAAGCATTTCAGAGCAGGTTTCAGTTCCACCTGCTGCAGGTGGAGCTGATAGTGATGCTGCCCACGGGTCTCCTCTGCTGGATGGACCTCCCAGCTTGGAGGGAAGTTTCCAAGCCAGCAGCTTTGGGATCCTTGAGGTTTCAGGGCCTCCCCAAAGACACCAACTGTGGCCCTGACTTTTCAGCAAACACTGAGATGTTCTGGTCCCCTCATGAGCAAACCATTGGACGCTGGTGTTTTGGAGTCGTGCCTTTTTCATAGAATCACAGAATCATTTACCTTGGAAAAGACCTTTTGAGATCGAGTCCAACTGTAAACCTAACACTGCCAAGTCCACCACTTGATCATGCCCCTCAGTGTCACATCTACATGGCTTTTAAATACCCCTGGCAGGGGTGCCCAGTATGAACAGGGGGGCAGAGGTGCTCCCTGGCCATGGGACAGTGTGATCCCTGCAAATGCCTCATGTCCACATCATCCTCTGTGGGCTGAGCCTGGCACAGGTTTATAAATACTTGTTCTGATTCATGAAATCATAGAATTGTTAAGGTTGGAAAAGGCCTTTAATATCATCAAGACCAACCATTCCCCCAGCCATTGCCAAGGCCACCACTAACCCATGTCCCCAGGTGCCACATCTAAACATCTTTTACATCCCCTGAGGGATGGGGACTTCATCCCTGCCCTGGGCAGCCTCTGCCAATGCCTGACCACCCCTTCTGTGAAGAAATTTTCCCTAATATCGAACTTAAACCTCCCCTGGCACAACTTGAGGCTGTTTCTTTCCTGCTCTATTGCCCGTTACTAGGGAGAAGAGACCAAACCCCAGTGGCTCCTCCCTCCTGTCAGGGAGTTGTAGAGAGTGAGAAGGTCCCCCCTGAGCCTCCTTTTCTCCAGGCTGAGCCCCCCCAGCTCCCTCAGCTGCTCCTGCTGCTCCAGACCCTTCCCCAGCTCCGTTCCCTTCTCTGGACACACTCCAGCCCCTCGGTGTCTTTCTTGCAGTGAGGGGCCCAGAACTGAAGGCAGGATTTGAGGGGCCTCAGCAGTGCCCAGCACAGGGGATGGTCCCTGCCCTGGCCCTGCTGCCCCACCATGGCTGGTACAGGCCAGATACCACTGGCCTTCTTGGCCACCTGGGCATACCTGGGCTTGTGTTCAGCTGCTGCAACCAGCAGACAGATTCCCAGCCACTCTTCCCTAAGCCTGGAGCCTTGTATGGGGTTGTTGTGATCCTAGTGCAGGATCCAGCACTTTGCCTTGTTGAACTTCAGTTGGTCTCATCCCATCGATCCAGCCTGTCCAGATGCCTGATGCAGAGGCAGGAACGCCCCCATCTCTCAGGTACCACAGCCCTGGAGCCAAAGGGTGCCAATCTCTGCATCTAAAGAAACACAGAATCACAGAATCACAGAAGGTTTGGGTTGGAAGGGACCTGAAAGATCAGCTCATTCCAACCCCCTGCCATGGGCAGGGACACCTTCCACTAGCCCAGGTTGCTCCAAGGCCTGTCCAACCTGGCCTTGGACACTTCCAGGGATGGGGCAGCCACAGCTTCTCTGGGCAACCTGTTCCAGGGCCTCCTCACAGGGAAGAATTCCTTCCCAATATCCCATCTAACCCTGCCCTCTGGCAGTGGGAAGCAATTCCCCCTTGTCTTGTCCCTCCAGGCCCTTTTCCAAAGTCCCTCTCCAGCTCTCTTGGAGCCTATTTAGGCTCTGGAAGGGGCTTTGAGGTCTCCCTGGAGCCTCCAGGCTGAGCGGCCCGAGCTGGGTCAGAGGCTGGAGCCGAATTCCAGCCCTCGATTCTGGGATCAGCCCCTAGAGGGGGTCGGGAGCCGCTCCGCGCTCCGAGGGCTGCGGGCACCGACCCGGCTCTGCCCGGGAGCCACCGGGGAGCGGGGCCGGGGGGCTCCGCGCTCGGCATCGGGAAGTGTTTGCCTTGCTCGGGAATGTAAAATACAGGTTTTACAGAATGCCAAAAAGGTAATTTAAATGTTAAAACATTTGTGATTGCATAAATTGCATGTATTATTCCAATTGAATTGTAGTGGGATTAATCTGACCTTAATAGAATACTACTAATAATTTATATTATTATCTTTAATAATATTAATTCTACTTAATTTTTTTTCCATTTACTTTGTTCATTTAAGGGCAGCTCCACTGAGCTCTGGAGCATTTAGCTCGTGGTGTGCGGCAGTCACTTATCATTTGCACAAGTGGGGATTCCACCAGGCAATTTTCAGGGAAATAAAGATCATCTTTCAGTGAAAGGAACTTAAAAAAAATTACAGTATTAAATGAGCAGATATTAATGTGTCATATTTAGAATATAAAACAACCCATAATCTGTTCTGAAGTCTCTTCCACCTAAACATATACTTTTTTTTTTTTTCCCTTCTAGAGGGATCTTTTATTCTGCTGTTTAAGTTATTTAGGCACAACTGTTCCAACTGTTAAAATAAAATTGTTAAGATCATAATGTCAGGGAAATAAAAACCTTGGCAGTATGATAGTGCCTTCTGAGCAGAGCATCCCAGTTTGTTGGGGATGAATTGGAATTGCGCATTTCATTAGAATTTATATCACAAGCCAAGGGATGAAGCATTATTTCATTAAGTATCTTGAAATTTCACCAACCTAATGAAGCTGTCAAAATTCTATTAATAAAGCACTGGAAAAATATTTATTTGTTTGTTTGTTAGGATGCATTTGCTATTATTTAATGTTGTGTTTGTAATTTGTTAATTTACGAGCACAGGCTCGGTGGCGCAGCAGGAGCATAAATGCTGAGGGCTGGGAGAGGGGCTGGGGGCGAGGGGCTCCTGTGCCGTGGGTGTCTAGTGGGGGAGCCCGGGGGGGCCTGTGAGGTGAGGAACTGGAGGGTCCCGTGTGGCCCAGGAGCCCTGTCCTACATCGAGATCACAGAGCCACAGAACCACAGAATGTGCTGAGTTGGAAGGGACCCACAAGGACCATCGAGTCCAAGCCCTGAGTCACTCATCCCCAAGGGTCACACCCTGTGCCCCAGAGGATCATCCAAACCCTCCTGGAGCTCTGGCAGCCTTGGGGCTGTGCCCACTGCCCTGGGCAGCCTGTTCCAGCACCTTCAGTCTTACCTGAGGTGGGACAGCAGCTGTGGCAGGATTACAAATGACAATATATTCCATTTTGGTCAGGCTCTTTGTCTTGAATAAGCCCAGGGCAGTTTATGGGGTGTCTCAGAGGTGCTGCTGTCTGCGGCAGGGCGGCTCAAAGGGTTTTACTGGCGTGTGTCTGGGGTGTTACTCACATGTAGGGAAGCTGTGAGTGGATGGTTTGGAGCACCTCAGATGAGAGCAAATAAGATTAATAATACCAGCCCAGCCATGTATTATTTAGTACATTCCATTTGTGACAGTAAAAAATAGTCAGGAAGTCTTTCACTTCTTCAACCTGCCACCCCATGGCCCACATGCAATGCAGTGAAGAGGTTATAATGACTTTAAAAGAGAGTTTATGCTTGTTAGTCAACCTATGGCTTGTGGCCTGACTCTCCCATGTGTTTGGATGCTTTGTGATGATCCAGGGCAGCCACAACCCTCCCGAGCTCCCTGCTCTGGGAAGCTTCAATCTGGCAGGGCAGCACGAGCACCCCAGGAATGAGCTGGGCTTGCACTTGTGACTCTGCTATTGGGGACCATGAAAGGGAGGAAAATCCCTATGGGAAACTGAAGGAAAACCCTCCAAACGAGCCTTGCTTAATAAACTCTCAGTTATGAAGTATAATCTTGTAAGAGACCATTGTCAAATAAATTCTGTGAGTGAAATTTATATGTAAGATTTCCGTTAGTATTAATTACACAGGAAGGTTGCAGGGTCTGCATTACTCCGCTAATAGGATCTCCAGGAAAAAAAAAAGACAGGTCTGACACAGTGCATTAGATTTGTTAAAGAACCAATTTTTAATTAGTTTTAACTGATAAGTTAATTAATGAATTTGCAAATACATACCCAGGACATGTATTCGATACTCCACACTGGATGCTGGATTTTGCAGGGAATGCTCCCTGACGAAGGGATTGTGTGCCTGCCTGAAGTGCAGAATTCAACAGAGCCGTAACTACGGATCCCTAAATAGTGATTTCCATAATTACACAATTAAAGCAGAAAGACTCAATTTTAGGCATGCAAATATTCTTAATTCTGCTTCTGCCATGACACTGTAAAGAAGAGACAGATGAATCTGATTATGGGCCCAGGAAGCTACAATTCCTCAGTAATACCCAGCCCACGGTTGCCTGTTATGGCAGAGCCGAGTCAGGATTTCCTCAGCGAAGTGCCTGCACTTCTTCTAAGTACAACTTTAACTTCCCATTTCTTCCATTTATACTACTTAGCATGGGGATAACTGCAAATCACTTTAATCTAATTTACCCCCAAATAGTGATGATACATCTCTCAGTATAAACTCCTTCTTAACATAACATCTCTCTAGGAATATCAATACCACATACGATTTTTCAATTAAAGCAGAAACTCAACCTTTTCTGTCTGAGGAATGCTTTGTTATCTTTTTCTAAGCTTACAGCACCTGATGTGTGGATAAAAAATCCGTCTTCTGGGGATTTTCAGCTAAATCTATTATTTAAATCCCATTTATTAAGGTTCTTTGCTTCAGTGTCTGAATTTTCTTGGACACCTTTTTCCTGGCAGACACAATCCTCAGCATAATGTGCATCCTGAGTTGTACCCCGAGCACACAGCCCTGCTGCATGTGCAGCTGGTGTCCACATGCCAGCCCTGAACATCTCCATTCTCAGCCAGGCACCTGGGGGCTTCTTCCACCTGATGTTCTCCTTCAGTCCAGCACGTATTTCCCAGATGTAGCAGAGCTGCCCAAGCCCCTGGATGGGCAGCTCTCCAAGCATCCTCCTCCCGTAAAAGCAGGTGGCCAAACACTTCAAGCTGCCACCACACCTGGTGGACCCACAAGGGGGGATCTGCTGCCTTGCACCTCCAGGTAGAATCCTGGAATGGTTTGGGAGGGAAGGGATCTTAAAGCTCATCTCATTCCACCCCCTGCCATGGGCAGGGACACCTTCCACCAGCCCAGGTTGCTCCAAGCCCTGTCCAACCTGGCCTTGGACACTTCCAGGGATGGGGCAGCCACAGCTTCTCTGGGCAACCTGTGCCAGGGCCTCCCCACCCTCACAGGGAAGAATTCCTTCCCAACATCCCATCTAGCCCTGCCCTCTGGCAGTGGGAAGCCATTCCCCCTTGTCCTGTCCCTCCAGGCCCTTTTCCAAAGTCCCTCTCCAGCTTTCTTGGAGCCCCTTTAGGCACTTGGAAGGTGCTGTAAGGTAAAGGCAGGGCAGATTCCCTCACTGGGAGGTGGCCATTGCATTATTTGTTGGAGGCAGAAGGAAGCTCTTTGTTGGAGCAATAAATCTCTCCCCATCAGCAGAAATGTGTTGTGTGGTCATTAAAGAGCGGGTAAGAGGTGTCCCATGGTTTGGGATTTTATTGCTTTGCAGTTTGCTCTGGAGAGTCTTGTGTTTATACAATCCTAATACTTTTAAAACCAAAGGTTTCTTTTTTTTATGTAGGTAAAATATGTGCTCACATGCTTGTAAATGCTCCCACACCCACTCAGCTGCATCCTGAGTTGTGCACAGCTCCAGCCTCTTCACAAACCACCCAGAGCAGGAGGAGCAAAGTGCTGTGTTCATCCAAACTCTCACCATCAGCTCTGCAGTCGGAGGGGATGGCTTTCACCAGGATTGCCCCAGGACATGTGTTTATTGGCATCACCCAAACGGGGCCAATCCAAACGACTGAGATTCCTGACAAGGCTTTGATGCAAATGAAGAACTTGTTAAACATCCTGCAGGGAAACACATTGTACTTGAATCCAGACCTTTTTGGGGCTCCTGTGCCACAGAGCTGGTTTTTCAGTGCATTCAGCCCATTGCAGAGAGCACCAGCCTGTGCTGGGTCTCAAAACAGTGCAGATCCCTCAGAGGGACCTGCAGGCACTGTCAGTGAGAGCCCAGGGCACCCACGGGCCTGGCAAAGGAGGGGACGAAAGGGACCACAGCTGGAAAAGGAAGGAGCAGCCCAGTGCTGACAAGGACAGATACAATTCAACACTTCTTTTTGAATAACCATTGGCAAACATTTCTGATGAGCTTTATAGCTTCAGAGTGAAGCAAACAGACAGCACCGGGGTCAGGAAGAGTGAAGTGGGGATTTACGTTTTTCTGCCGGTCTCACAAATATCTTTGCAGATAGTGGTGATTATAAATAGTCCTTTGGCCATTTCCTGACTCTGGTTTGCCGACTCTGCCTTATTTATGGCAGCGATGAGAAGTGTTCAGCCTTTACCCCCGGCACGGTTCAGACACAGAGTCCAAACTTCAGAGTGGGCACTGAAACAGTGGGATCCCCACATCCACAGGGATATCCTTTGGCCCAGATGAGTGAGCTCTGTGATGGGATTAAGGGGATCCTGAGCTCTAGATTTACTTAGGCAGACTGCTATCAATAATTTCCTTCTCCAGACTACTGAGCACATACCCCACAAAGAGGCTCCTCACTGGACACAGCACAAGTGCCTTGTGCAGAATCCTCATCACCTCACTGGGCTCTGCCTCCACTGTGTCATATCTTCATCCTCACCTGCTCTATCATAGAATCACAGAATGTCTTGTGTTGGAAGGGACTCACAAGGATAGAATTATAGAATCACAGAATGTTAAGGGGTTGGAATGGACATTAAAGATCATCTAGTCCCAACCCTTCCCACCATGGGCAGGGACACCTCCCACTAGACCAGGTTGTTCAAGGCCTCATCCAACCTGACTTTGGACATTGCCAGGGTTGGGGCATCCACAAACCCAACTTGCTCAACCCCTGGCCCTGCACAGACACCCCAACAATCCCACTCTGTCCCTCAGAGCGTTGTCCAAACCCTCCTGGAGCTCTGGCAGCCTTGGGGCTGTGCCCACTGCCCTGGGGAGCCTGGTCAGTGCCAACCACCCTCTGGGGGAAGAACCTTTTCCTGATATCTCACCTAAACCTCCTCACATTTGTGGAATGGAGTTAGTTGTGCACCGTAATCCCCTTTCAGGAGCTAAGTGACATCTCCCCCAGCTCGTTTGTCCAACAGCCTGTTCCTGCTAGCAACATCCCACAACCACAGCCCAAGCAGGAGTCTGTGACGCAGAAGACAAACTCCCAGGGTGCTCCATCACCTCAGGATGGATTCTGTGCAGGCTCTGACACTCATATAGAATAGAAACTGCCTTCCTTACAAATAATCCAGGGAAGTACCTGGGAATACAGCACACCACAAGGTTACCAAGCTTGGCAGACCAGCCCTCATATGTATGTGCATTATCCCAGTCTTTAATCATATTATCACATGGGTTTATTGCAGCCAGGACACTGCTACCAATAGTAGGAATTGGGTTTCCTGCCAGGAACCTGCTCCTGGTTTCTCCCAGTCTGTGCTGACCATAGAGCTTCCCTGGGAATGGGGAAGCATTTCTGCTGGTCCATTTTATGAGTAGGAAAGCAGAGGGAAGTCACTGAGTTACCTGTGGCAAGGCCAGTGCCATACAGATGCTGAGGTCCCAGGAGGAATTCAAAGTCTCCAGGTTGGGAATCACAGAGGTGTGAGCACCACTGTCTCCTCTGCCCACAGACACCAGGAACTGGAATAAGAAGAGAAAAAAGTTAACCTTTATTGAAAAGTCAGTTTTGAAATGTGGTGGGGAGAGTTCCTGGCTGGAATGGGCCTATCAGCAGCTGTCACCCAAGGAAGGACTGAGGGCACTTCAAAAGTAATTACGGATGTGGGTTTTCAGGCACTGGTCACTGATCATGAGGAAGTTTTGAGAGATAAAGCCAAAACATGGTACTAGTTGGGACAGAAGAGCCCATCGGATGCCATCGGAGTGGTAAGGCTGGCATGGCCGAAATGTCTGTCCCAAAAAGGCCACCTCATCCCAAGGAACTTCAGCCTGAGTGACCTGACGGATATCTCGCTCTCCCAGGATTAAACATCTTTGGAATTCCCTAGACCTAACCCACAGAAATTTCCCAACTCAGTATGTCTTGACTTGTGGAATTTCTGCATTAGACCTCACCCTGCTGGAGAAGAAAGGGCTGTTCCTCAGGCAGGAGGGGTCACCACCTGATGGCATTGGTCATGTGTAAACAGCATGAAATCAGCAGCAGGAACACCAGCGAGTTTTGGGGGGCCAGTTCCACAAAGCAACCGAATCCCTCAGGAGGAAGGCTTTGAACTCTGAGATCTGACCCCAAACTGGGAACTCTCCCCCACCCAGCACAACAGCTGCATTAGTTGGACATCCAGAGCAGACTGCAAGGTTATTTCAAAACTACATATAAAAGAGAAGATCTGCTTAGTGTCTCTGGAAGTTTCCTGGTTGCCACTTGTTTTCTGCATCCATGAAGTGCCCACAATCAGAAGAAATGGGAGAAGGTTTGGGCTGAGGAAGCTCAGAGAGCTCATACACTGCCCTTCCAGAGGGAAGAAAGACCCCAAAAGAAGGTGAAGGGATGATTTACCTACGCAGCTCAGGGACACAGGAGGGAAGAGGCTCTTCCATGTTACAAATGGACCAAACAGAAGCAAAACAGGGTTTGGCTCAAAGTGAGTCACGTCTTTCAGCAGTGGAGGTGATGAGTGGTTGGCCAAGTCATCATGAGCAGTGATGGGTTCTTCGGTGCTGAAGATGCTTCAAAGCACGCAGGGACAGCTTGAAATGTGCCCTCAGACATCATGGGACACAGAGGGGTGGGGATCTTTTCTCTCCAGGCTTTGGCTTCAGGAAGGAGGGCAGTGAGCCGGTTTCCCAAAGGCTGTTGAGGGTATCTCCATGCTCCTTCTCATCCTGCAAAATCCAACTTACCCAAAGCTTCCTCAAACATTATTGTTTGCTAAACACCGATTTTGCTTTAGTCTGGTCCATGGGGGATTCCTACTGGCTCTGCTTCACGTCAACACTGGGGCTGAAAGAGCCTCGTGAGTGGTTTTTGCCTCTTGACTTCCCACATCCCTTTTAAGCTCATTCGGAAAACATCTTCCCTTGCCCAACGTCTCCACCAATTCCCCTGCCCCTTTGTTTTTATTTAGCTCTGTAATTACATTATCTGACCGTACAGCGTTTGGGAATGAAATCTGCATAAAAGATATTAAGAAAAATAAATCTGTGTTTTGCAATATCTTTGAAGTTATCTTTAGGCTGGGCAACAAGAGCAAAATCAGCGTTTGGCTCTCCACAAATCTCTAGTTTTGCAGAGCTCTTGGGAAAGAGGTTTTCATGGGCCAGGGCAGGGAAATTCACGGGTTCAGATTAATTTTTTAATACTATTAATAACTATTTTTGGCACTGCTTCACAAGGGAGAAAAACACCAGGTATGCACGAGATGTAATTATGTTCATAGTTAATGCTGTGTGTTTTCCAGGAGAAAAGCAACACTCTTTTTTTTTTGCCTTTTTGGAGGAGAATAACAAAGTTTGCTGTGCAGCACTGAGCGTCCTGAGCGCGTGGAGAGGAATAGCTCTTTGTGGAGGGACAGGGTGTTGGGATAAGTTTCCTGTGAGGATGGGGAAAGGCTTTTCCCTCTTTGCATTGTGGTGAAACAACTCTCACACAGTAGGGGACCAACGGCTGGGAGCTTCGGGATCAATAGGCAGGGGGTGATTTGAGCCATGGGTGAGCTGTGAAGGGGAAGAAAGAGTTGAGGGAGCACGGCAGGGGTGGTGCTGCCCAGGCCCTTCACACAATCCTAGAACCACAGAATGTCCTGAGTTGGAAGGGACCCACAAGGATCATCAGTCCAACCTCTGGCCCAGCACAGACACCCCAACAATCCCACCCTGTCCCTCAGAGCGTTGTCCAAACCCTCCTGGAGCTCTGGCAGCCTTGGTGCTGTGCCCACTGCCCTGGGGAGCCTGGTCAGTGCCAACCACCCTCTGGGGGAAGAACCTTTCCCTGAGATCCAACCTGACCCTGCCCTGGCACAGCTTCAGCCCTTCCCTCGGGTCCCTTCCGCGGGCCCATCCATCCCCTCACACCCTGTGGGGTCCCGCTTCACCCCTGGGCCCTTTGCTTTCCGCTACACGACGTGCCCCGTCCCTTGCCGAGACGGAGCCGTGCCCCGGCTCCCCCCGCCGGGCTCTCACCCCCCGCCCGGCCCGGGGGCCACTCCGTAGCGCCGTGCCCGGTGCCAGAGGGGTACTGGCAGCGGGCCGGGGTCCGCACCTCCTCACACACCCCCTCACACTGCGGAGCGGCCCCGCGCCCGCGGGGCGGCCGGGCCGGGCCGGGCCGTTGTGCGCGGTGCCCGGCGCGGGGGCGGGAGGGCAGCGCGGGGCCGGCCGGGCGGGCGGCGGGGCTGCCGCGCCGGGCCAGACTCAGCCCCTTTCTCCCGGCGCCGCCGGCTGCGAGCTGCGCTGCGGCTGGAGCTGCCCCCAGAGCGGCTCGTGATGGCGGCGGCGCGGGCTCGGCAGCGGGAGGCGCCCGCCCAGCCCTGCGCGCCGCGCCGCTGAGCGGCAGCGCCCGTGCCCGCGGCGGCCGCCCCGGCCCATGCCCCGGGGGGAAGGGGGGCTGCAGCAGCCCGGCGAGCCGCCCACCCGCGCAGCGGGGGCATCGCCCCCACTCGCCGCTCCTGGGAGGGCGGGAAGGAGGCAGCGGCGGCGGCGGCGGCTTTGTGCGCGGCGGGCGGATCGCAGGCCCCGGCGGCGCGGGGCTCGCCTGCTCCCGCCCCAGCCCCATGAACCAGCCGGACGGCTCCGCTCCGGCGGCGGCGGCGGCGGCGGTGCCAGCGCAGGTACGCGGCGGCCGGGGCGGCGTGTCCCCGGGGGGAGGCGGAGGGAGCGGGGAGGAAGGGAAGGGAAGGGAAAAGGGAAGGGAAGGAGGGAGGGCGGCAGCCGCAGCCGCCCCGGCGCGGAGCCCCGGCGGCGCTTTGGCGCAGTGCGCGGGGGGCAGCGCCGGGAGCGGCTCCGCGGAGCCCCCGCGGCTCCCGGGCCCCGCCGGCCGCTCGGACCGGGCGGAAAACAAAGCGGAGCTCAGCAGCCATGTCGGGGACGAGCGGCCCCGCGGCCCGGGCCGGCCCCGCACCCCGGCCCCGCACCCGGCGCGGCCCCGCCGCGCTCCGCTCCCCTCTCCCCGCTCCCCATCCCAGGGCTTTTTCTTTTTCTTTTCCTTCTCTCTCTCTCTTTTTTTTTTTTTTTTTTTTTTTTTTTTTCCCCCCTTCTCTAATTTTTCCTCCCGAACGTTTTTTTTTTCCTCCCATTTTTTTTTCCATTAAAACGACGCCACCTAGAGGAGAGTATTTCGTAAATTAAAAAAAAAATTAAAATTGAAAAAAAAATATTCTGCTTTTTCTAATTTTTTTTTTTCCTAGAAAGTTGGGGCCGGCTCCCCCGAGCTGGGGTTCCCCCCGCAGCCCCCGCAGCGCCCCGCAAATGTCGTGGGTGTCCCTTCGGAGCCAAAGCCCAGCTCATGGAAATGAAAATTAAGCAGGAATTTGAATGAATTCAGGTTTTTCTTCCCCCCCACCCCCATTTTCTGGACGAAAACGGAGCCTGGGAGCAGCACAGTGCTGGGAAAAGAAAGTGATTCAAGTTTTTGGTGGGCCCCCCCGGGTGAGCTGCAGGGAAGGATTAGTTTGGGAAAGTGGGAGAATTGCTGTTCCGGAGCAATTAGGAATTGGGCTTCATTGTAATTTTGAACTTGTGCAGCACGCTCTGCCAAAACTCAGGGTTATTTTTTTTTCCTTTTTGCTGCAGTACTTAAAGTTATTTGTTTGAAATGAGGAGTTTTGCAGGAAAATAAAGAGCCCAGAAAATTTGCTGTGGACACACCCAAATTTTTTTTTTTTTGGTGATTTTGGATTTCATGCAAAACTGCTCTTAAACAATGAGGTTCTAAACACAGTCCAGGAAAACACGAGGACAAGCAAATTTAAGAGTCGAATGTCAGTTTTATTTTAGAATTTCTTGGCTTTTCGGATGGTTTCTCCTGGCATAATTAAAACAGTTTCCAGCATTTAATTTCCTACTTCTTTTGTAAAGAAAAAAAATTTCCATAGTAGGGTTTTTAGTTGTTTTTTTTTCCTTTCTTTTTTTAAACACACTGTAACAACTCCAGGTTCTGTGGCTCATATAAATCTAATATTTACACAGGTTTATTATAAGGTCCGCCATGATATTACAAATATACATAATTAACAATATTGTGAAAAAATAATTGCAGATTTAGTGATTTTGGTATTTTTTAAACTAAAATGCCTTTAAAGGGTTCAGCCATGATATTTTTCTGAATTTCAAAATCCTTTTTCTCCTTGACTGTTAAAACCTTGCTAGAGTTTGAATTGAAAATATTTTTTTTTCATAATTTTTTTTATTTTGGGATTTTTTCGGGTTTTTTTTGTTTTAAATGCTCTTCTGTCCCTATTATCTTGCTGTTACACAGTGCCTGTGAGTTCTGGACTGTGCACACACTGGTTTATTATTGTAGGGTTGCCCTTGAATACTGGGGTCTTGGTATTGATCTTTTTAAAAATAAATAACAAAAGAGCACTGAAACATACATTGTTTCAAGAAAAAAGCAATCTAGGAGAGATCCATGGCCTTTCCACCCGAAAGTGGGGGAGGGAGAGGAAGGGAAAGATTAGGTCAACATTGAGTTTTACCAACCTTGACACAGTATCCTCTCTAAAATGGGGACAAAATAGCAAGATGGCTGTTTCACAGCTGCAGCACTTTGGGTTGGTTTTTTTTTTTTTTTTTTTTTTTTTTCGGAAAAAGGCATTTTGAAATTTTGAACTCCAAAGTGAGTTTCTGGAGCTGCTGGGGCCCCACCAGCAAATGCTGAAATCCAGGCACTGCAAAAAATCAATTTAAATTTCAATCCCAAACGAATTTTTAATTCTGAATCTCAAACCTCTGAAAAGTTTTTTGATTTTGTGGCTGGGTTTTTTTTTTTTTTTTTTTTTGTTTGTATTTTTTTTTCTGGTTTTGATTTTTATTTCAGTGTAACTTGATACTTGCTGGAAATCAGGCAGGAGTGGCTGCTGAATTCAGGTTTCGGGGGCTGCTTTTCGCTTTCTTCCCCTTTATTTGTTTTGTGGTTTTCAGAGGGGGGGGGAGATGGGAAAAATCTGAAAAGCAGGATAACTCTTGGGTGGAGGAGCAAATACTCTGAAATGTCAAGTCCATGTTTTTATTTTTGCATTTGTGTGCCCCCCAGCCTCCCCGAAAAGGACCCACCCTCTTCCTGAATCCCTTTTTTAGCAAAGAATGGAGTGCCCGGTGCAGTTACAGCAGGGTGGCACATGTGGGTCAGAATTCCACACAATGCTCCCAATTGGATTAAACAATCCCGAGGAATATTTTATTCCTGGTTTCATCCAGGAAGCTGTAGCGTGGTGGCTTTTGCATATCATTGTACTCCAAGAATTCCCTTCCTTGAGCTGCGCCCTGGAACTTTCACGTACTCTGTGATTATACCCAGAGAAACTATTTAGCTGTAATTTTTTTTTTTTTTTTTTAAATTTCACACATTTTTTTTCTTGTGTGAAACAGATATTTTGATGCTGCTTTTCTTCTGCCCAACCCCACACCTGGAGATCTGGGAGCATCCCCAGGGCTGTGCTTTGGGGCTGGGGGAGCATATTTGGGGTGCTGCATTTTAATGACAAATAATGACAAATGCTCAGTTTTGGGGTCACAATGCCAACATTTGACAATATCTTTCAATGATATCTTTTGAGTTTATCTTGCTATCTGTAAACAGAGGAATTGAAGCTGGGAAGGCCTTAGTTTAGGTGTGTTTTGTGCTGTTTTCAGCTGTTGTGGGAATAGGGTGAATTTTGGGTGGCTGTTGGAGGTGGGTTTGGGTGTTGCAGGTCTCCTCTGCAGCGATGGGGATGCTCTGGGGGCCTGGCTGGACTCGAGGTGTGGAACTGCAACCATCCCATCTTTAACTCTCTGTAGATCAGTGTCTTTTCAACCCCAGCTCCCGTTCTGTTCCTCCTGCGAGGAAATGCTGCTGGAGGTTGTAATGGGTTGCTGCATCTCACCTTTCTGCGTGTCCTTCCAGCACAAACCTCCTCCTGCCTAAAAACGATTCCATAGTTTTTCATTGCAGTCTTGCTTTCAGGGGGATTTTTTTTTCTTTCTTTTTTTTTTCTAATTTTTTCTGGAAAGTTGATCAATATTTTATCATTTTCAAAATTGCTGTTGGCAGCCTGGAAGGAGGAGGAGGGAGGGAGGGAGCCCAGCTGAGTGATACCACCAGATTTCTTGTGACACAACTGAAATGTATTTTTTAAAAAAAAGAAAAATTTCCAGGACTTCATCCTCAGTGAAGATGAAAATAGACATGTTTTCAATGCTGAATGAAAACAGACATAATATTATTAAAGTGGTAGATAATATTTACGCAAATGCCATAAAAACCTTAGGAGGTTGTTCGCATGACTCCAGAATAATTTAAATATATATCACTGCCATAATGCAACGCCGGGAATAGTTCAGTGCACGGTGCAGTCACGTGGCCCAGGTGATGCACAGTCAAGTTTGCAATTATGCAAGTGCAGTAGTGAAATTAGTGTTCTAAAAATTAGATTAATTTAAAATTGGGTTTTTTTTGAGAGAAGGTTGAAACCCACTGCAAGGGTCATGCTGATACAGAGTCAGGATTTGTGCCCACTGCATCAGGGCAGGGTCAGATTGGATCTCAGGGAAAGGTTCTTCCCCCAGAGGGTGGTTGGCACTGACCAGGCTCCCCAGGGCAGTGGGCACAGCCCCAAGGCTGCCAGAGCTCCAGGAGGGTTTGGACAACACTCTGAGGGACAGGGTGGGATTGTTGGAGGTGTCTGTGCAGGGCCAGGAGTTGGACTGGATGGTCCTGATGGGTCCCTTCCAACTCAGGATGTTCTATGGATCTGTGATTCTTTGGATGCCGTGCCTGTTGAAGGATCTCAGTGTTCCCACCATGGCTGGCAGGGCTTGACCTGGCGCTGGGTGATGGCCCTGACTGGTCCCCACATCACAGCTCCCCATGGCACAGCTCCCTGTGGAGCTACACTGGCTCTGGGTGGGTGTGCAGTGTTGGGAATGACACCTTTCAGGGTCCCTGGCATTGCCAGTTGAGGCTCTGTTGGCCTCTGCTTGAGCATCCTCAGCTTGAGCGTCTCGGGCGTCGCTCTGGTTCTGGGCATGGCCCAGTGCAGGTGATCAGGAGAGCGTGTGGTCGCCCACCTCAGGTACTTTGGTGGGTCTGTGTGTGCAGGGAGTGTGTTGCCCACACACAAGGCTTTGCTGATCCCACTGTACCCTGCTGGTGCTGCTCAGGGTGCTCTGGCTGCTCCAGGGCCTGCTCGGATCCATGCCAGTGATTATTTGTGTGCTAATCATGCTGGAGGCTGTGAATCGGACAGGGTTAGTCCTGCAGTCAGGGGGAGCCACCCTGAAATGTGAATTTTGTCAGAGGTTTGCAGGATTAGGCTCTGTTTGCCCATAATGTGCCAAGAGGGGACTGAAGGGAAGGATGAGGGGAAGAGGTGCCTGGGCAGGGGCTGCCATCACAGCTGGAGGCTGTGGGGAGCTTTTTGGTGAGGGACATGAGGAAATAGCACCAGCAGATATTTATTTCTTGTCATTTCTAAATTTCTGTGCATCTGGCATTGCGTGTATTTGGAATTTCACATTTATGGCTTCAGTTTGGTCATACCGAGTTTTTTGGGGAAGAAGTTTCTGATTTTTAAAGGTCTTTTATGGATTAATTGCTAGTCATCTGCCTCCTTTTTGCTTTTGTTTGGTTCCTTGAATGTCTCTTGATTATTCTGTACTATGTGATGCCAATTTAGTGGTTAACTAGTATGCAAACTACATCTGGACGTGTTGACTTTGCATTAACAATCATTGATTTGTCTGGAGCAAGGGAATAGCAATGAATGCTGCTGTTTACCATGGATGGTATGTGAAAAATAACCATTTGCGAGGTGTCTTTCATCAGGGCTCTGGTGCAACTTGTCACAGCAGCTCTGCCTTTCTGTGGGAGAGCTGAATTTTTAAACCATGGCACCAGGAATGGGAAAAGGGAGTTGGGAAGGCAGTGGCATGTGGTGTGTGGGGAAGGGGTTGACTGTGTGCCCTGGTCACCTTGGTTGGCTCTGGTGACAGCAGGAGTCAGGTAACATTGCAGCAGAAAGGCAGTGAAAAGAAATTAATACATATAATCAATAATAGGTAACATATATAACATACAACACATATATAGAGCTTTTTGCTCGGGAACATAATCAAGAGGATGCCAAATTTAATGATCATAAATAATAAGCAGCAGATTGAGTTGATGGGTGGCTTCAGCAGCAGCTGGTTCTCCCCAAAAAGCGTGGCTGCAGCCATGTGGTTGGCTCTGAGTGGGGCAGAGTTTGGTGCTTGCTGTCCCTTGGGGTCTTGGGGAAGCTGAGATGTGCCTGTGGCTGCTGCATGTTCAGGTGAGTCGTGGGATGTGGGAGGCATTGCTACACACGTATATTTTCTTTGGAAGAGGGGAAAGGCTGGAGGAGATGCCCTTTTTGTGGAGAAGGTCTTTTCCCAAGACATGTGTGTGCTGGAGATGTCAGAGCTGCTATGCACCCACTCCTTGGGTGTTTACAAAGACAGAAGGGTCATTTGGTTGACATTCAATATTTAGACCTTGAATCCATCGTCCTGTTGGGACCCCCATCCCTGGGTCTTTTTTGCTGTCTCCTGAGTGCTCTCCTTGGCATTAAGTGTGAGTGTTGGTTGTCTTTGGGGCTGGGGTCAGTCTGGGCTTTTCCCACACAGAAATCACTTTGCTGACTCTGAAATGTGCGTGTGCTGGTCAGATCCCAAAATGATGGGCACAGGGGACCTCCTGTAACATGGGCTTTGTATCCCAACACTGCTGAGTGTGTAAATGCCCATGGAGGTGCTGGGCAAGCTGCACAGTGGCTTTCTGAGTTACTTGGGTTTTCCTTGTTGGAGTCTCTTGTGTTCCCAAAGTGGGCAGTGTAACATGTGGTAGAAAAAATCAGGTTAAGCAGAGAAAATACTCCCCTGTGCTCATTGAAAGTGCAACTGCGAAGAAGCTGCTCATTCTGAGTGTTGTATTTGGGGAAGGACATGGCATGGAGGGTATGAGGAATGTGGAAGTGATACAGGTACATTGGAATTCATACTCCTGCTTAAACCACCTCTGTACCCATATAGAAGAGATCTTGTGATTTGTGCTTTTTAGTTTTTTTGGCAATTGAGTGGTGGTTAGCTCTGGTTCATCACCTGGTCTGTGAGGGCCTGTGCCAGCACGCTGGAAGCTCTTGCTCCAGCTGGGATGGTGCCTTAGGCACCCAGGGAGTGGAGGCAGTGTGGGGGCACACGGGGCATGTTGTGCCTCCCCTGGGGGGTGTAACCAGCTGAACCCTGTGCTTGTGCCTCTGTGGGTGTGGGTGGCACAGGTGACTCTTGGATGAGGTCAGGGCAGAGTTTCAGGTTCCTGCCAGGTGATGACACTTGTGGTTGATGGAGCTGTGCTGCCCCTGGAGAAGCTGGAGGCCAGACGGCTGTTTTGGGGTGAAATTGCTGAGCTCTGGGTCAGCCTGGCAGGGCTGACATGGAGGGCTGTGTGTGCCCCCATGGCTGTTCCCATGCCAAGGGCCTGGGGCAGCAGTTCATCCTGCGTTTTGGTGGGAGGTCCAGTGTCACCACACCAATTCCTCTGCCAGAATAGCTTTCCTTGGCAGTCTCTCTCCTCCCCCTTTATTTCCCTCACCTGTATTACCAAGGCACTCCAGTGTGCACTTAGAAAGGTTTCACTGCTGTACTATACCTGCAAAGAAATAATTATACAGGCAAGGCCTTCCTTGGTGTAATTTGCAGCGCTCCTGCATATTTCACATCTGTATTTGGCTGGTGTGATGTGAAAAATAAGGCTGGAAGTGGAAAAGTAGACACTGGAGATTTTGCCAGTGCTGATAAGGGGCTGACCCAGGGAAATGTGAATGTTGGTGTGTGGAGCAGAGGCTGAAGCTGCTGAAGACATTGAGGAGTTCCCTCTGTATCTGAGGGATCAATACATGTGCCTATGTGTTTGTGCATATGGATGTGTCTGAGAGACTCACTGTTGGAGGGTGGGGATCTCTGATGGGTCTGGGATGGTGTGAGGGCTGTTGGGTCCACACCAGCAAGGGGTTCAGCTGTGCCTGGGTCGCGTAACACAAGAGCCATCGGTGTCCTCTGCACTGGCTTAGAAATTAGGAATGCTACCACCCAAGGCTGGGCTGATGGAAGTGAGAATGGCTGTGTTTATCAGACCTGTCCATGGGCAGTGAGCAGAGCCAGGCTGGGACGGGCCAAATGCGGTCACATTCCATTGCTGGTATCCTGATGGCACCACTGTGTCTCCAGGCTCTTCAGGTTTTAATACTGTTTGTGATTTCCTTCTACTAGATACACACAGGCAGCAGTAATTTTATGAAAGTTAATTTTTTACTCTGTGTGGGTGTAGGGATCCTTTCCTGCCCCAAAATAGCAGCAGAAGGCAGTTTTCAGAAGTTGGGTGTGCTTGCGTTGAAGGCCCGTCATTTAGGTTCTGCTTCCAGTACGTTGACAGCAATTTTAGTACAAGTATTTAATTGCTTTAGGTCTATTTTTAGAAGTATTAAACCTCAGTTTTCAAAACTGCAACCAAAGCCAGCCACTCTGCTGGTGTGGGAGAGCCGGGAGGGGAACCAGAAGGAAAACCTGGAGCTACGTGGGTTGGCCCCACTTGGAGCAGAGCGTGGTCATGGCCCTTGGCCAGGGCTTGGGGTGCCGTGGAGCCTCTGGGGTACGTGACTGAAATGGAGTTGTCTGTATTTTGGTGAGGGTTTTTTTTACTACTATTCTGTTTACTTGGCTACACGAGGCGAGAATGAATGAAACCAAATTTCGGCAGATTTGTACAATTTCTTATGTTAACTCTGCAGACTGGGGGATGGAGTTTGGAAGCTGAGCTGGGAGTATTTGGAAGCTGAACTGGGAGCATCCCGGTGAACGGTGTGCAGGCAGCCCCAGGAGGTCTCTGACTTGAAACCCAAGAACAGTTCCTGCTTTCTGGGTATAAATCTGTCATTTGAGATCTGATGTGCTTTAGTCTTCGGGCTGCAAATACTGAGCTTTCACTGGCATTTGTGATATTTGTAATTTTGAGGGTCAGAAGGGAGGGTTGGGCGAATGCAGTATAATTATTGGTTGGAAATAAAACACCTTTTTGAATTTCTCTATGCAATTTGGAAACCTCTGTAGGGAGGCACGGCTGGATTTGGATCAGGCTGCTGGCAAAGAGGATCTGAAAATCCCCTTGGGAATCAGTGGGATTTCTCTTTGCAGTCAGGTGATGCTGTTGGTGGGACCCACGTTGGGCTCTCCAGATGCTCCAGTGCATTGTTGGGACAACAGCAGTGGCAGTGACACCAGGGGACAGGCTGGGACCTGGCAGTTGGTGGCCTTGGGGTTGCTGCTGGGTGCTCTCTGATGGGCATGAGCTGATGGGACCAGTGGGGGCTGGCAGGGCTAGAGTTGGACTTCACCAGTGAAGGGATTAATAATTGACCCCCAGGAAGGCTGTCCCAGGGTGTGCTTTGACTTGGCTTCGGAGCACGTGGCTTTGGCTCTCTGGGTTGTGGTTAATACCACTGAGGCAAAAAGTGCATATTAACTCCAGGGGAGGGGTATTTTTACCTTCTTATCTGTCATTATTTTCCAGGCCTTGAAATTTGGCTGGTTGGTGATAACAGCAGTTAGAATTAGCATTTCTCCTTAATTGGGTTTGTTGGGACATGCCAGAGACAGCCTTGGAGGGGACTCACTGTGCCACGAGCTGGGGAGGGCGCTGGGCAAGGAAGAAAAAATGCAAATGTATGCAAATAGATTGTGTTTGGTGGGGGCAAAATAGATCTAGAGCAAGTTTGCAAGATCCAAGTTGTCTGGCACGTGGTTTGAGAGCAGTGAGGCAATACCTGCTCCTGGAAGTGCTGGCAGATGTTGGAGGGATGTCGGCATGAGTCCACTGGACCATCTGTTGGATCTCAGGAAAAGGTTCTTCCCCCAGAGGGTGGTTGGCACTGACCAGGCTCCCCAGGGCAGTGGGCACGGCCCCAAGGCTGCCAGAGCTCCAGGAGAGTTTGGACAATGCCCTGAGGGACAGGGTGGGACTGTTGGGGTGTCTGTGCAGGGCAGGGGGTTGGACTGGGTGGTCCTTGTGGATCCCTTCCAACTCAGGATGTTCTGTGATCCTCAGTGGGAATAGTGGTGCCATCCACAAATGAGAAAACCACCCCCAAATCAAGAAAAATAGTAGTGCCTTTTCCTGAAATCTTGTATTTCAATTTTATTTTTTTTCTTTGTAATCTTATCTGTTTTAGTTGCCAAAATGTAGATTTGCTGAGAATGCTGCGTTTGCTTTTGGTTCCTGATAAGGTGCAGGAGATAAGTCCCACGTTGTGGCTGTTTGTTTGTCTCACTGGTAAATGTTTGTGCTCCTTGTTTGGAGCTCCTTGGTCTCCTGCAGCATAAACACTGTGATTGGAGTTCATTACGTGAGGTTTAAATATATAAAATGAAATGTTCCTGTCTACTTTAAGCAGACATATGTCTACATTTTGCAAATTAACCTAATTAAATATATATGTAGAAATTTATGATATTCAGCTCCTAGCACAAGGTATGCAATTAGCATCCATGGAGCCAGGAAGGAATTTTCCATTTCTTTCTTGACTTTTCCTCATAGGATTATGTGGTTTCGTTTGTTTTTATTTTTAAATTTTTATTTTTAATCTTCGATCTTTAATTTTTGTTCTGTTTAGGAATTCACTTAGGAACGAGTCCTGCAGGGATTTAAGCTTGTGGTTAAATTACCCCACAAGTAGCTTTGACTGAAGTCGGTGAAATGGTCCCTAACTCCTGGGCTCCAGCCTGTCCCTTTGCCTCTGCAGGACAGGAGGAGTTCATTTTGTTAGGAGAATATCACGAGCAAAATATCATTCTGGAGGAAAAATTGTATTAGAATATTTACATTTTTCAAGCCTCTTCCTTCCTCCCACCCAAAAATAGCAAAAAAAAATTACCTGTCTCCTCTGGATTTATGTAATTTTCAAGTGTTTGGCCAATGTTGTTTCCAAAACACACTGTCCCTCTACCTGAGCTGTCTCTGGGACAGGAGAGCCCTCATGCAAGAAGTACAAATCCATTAATATAATCTTTCATTTAGCAATATTCTGGCACCAGGAATACTACTTTTTGGTTTCTTTTCTGCCAAAGAATGGTTTGTTTTTTTTTAATATTTAAAATTTGATCGTGTTATAATAGTTTGTTATATAAATAATCGTTTGGTCTGTTTTACATATCAGTAGTTGACTCCATTTTATTCACAAAAAGCATTTTTTCCCCCATAAACATCCCCACTGTTCCAGCCCAGAAGTTGCTCTTTATTAGCAAAACCAACCAAGTAAATGACGTTCCCAGCTCAGCTATTTTAATGATCCCACAAACCCAAGAAAGCAGTAGGAAATTTTTCAGAAGCAAACTGCAGAAACTTTTTTTTTTCCCGGGACATCATAATTTTTCAACTTTTTGTCCAATTATTTTTGCTACGTTTTTCCAAGCTTCAAGCTGTGAACTCAAAGAATTTGGGGCTGTTCTTTTCTCCTGGAGGTCATTTAGGGGTGTCAGAGATGACCCAACACAGAGTGGAAGAGCCTCTCCAGAGGACCTGACAAACACACTGTTCCTAATTTCTGTGCAAGAACTATTCACAATTCTGTGTGGGGAAGGTGTGATGTTGGATCATGACCATTTTCCCCCTCTTGGGCTCCTCTACAGGTCTGTCCTCCAGTGTTTTCCTGTGATTTGCTGCATTGCTGTGTTTCTCCATCTCCATATTTCAAGGCAGAGGAAGTTCTGCTCCCAGCCCTGTCCCCAGCTCTGTCCCTCTGCACGAGCTCTGCTCTCCCAGGTTGAGGTCCTTGGTGTCTCCTGCCCTCCCTGGGTGTGTCTGTGCCCTCTCCCTGACAGGGGATGCCTTTTCACAGGCCATCAGCAGCTTGGATTCCCACTTCTGTATCACCAGGTGTTGAGTGGTGACCAACTCTATAAATGAGAAGAAGAAGACAATTGTGCAGATTGTTTTGGGGGTTTCCTTGTGAGCCTGCAGCCTTGCCAGCGAGCTGTCTCATACCTGTGCCCTGTGTGGCTCCAGGTATGGGAGAGATGATTTAATAGTCAAAGCTGTATTTTCCACTCTGGCAGCCACAGCATCCAGGCGTTTCTTTCTCACCTCAGTGCTGTGCTCACCCCTTGGGGGCTCCTCGTATCTTGTCCCCAGCGCGTGCTGCAGCCCCTCAGGATGTGGGTTTTACCCACCACCAGTGCAATCATTGGGATAATTGCAGCATCTGCAATTTATTTAGGCAAATAGGAGAGTGAAAAATGTTTGCTTTCCCTTGCTCCTGGAGTTTATTTTTAGAGTTTAGCTTTGTGCTTTGGGAAGCACAGACCAGGCATCCTGTGTGTCCCTTCTCCCTGAGGGGAGCTGCTGTCCCTGAGGTGCTGCTCCTGGGGCAGTTCCCTGTCCACGCCATGGGAGTTGCTGGATTGCCCTTCTTGCCCTTGTTTGCTTCCTTTCTTCCCATTCTATTTCTTGCAGTCCCTTTCCAGGTGGGATCACCAGGGCTGTGCTCAGGGCTGTGGATGCAGCTTTATGCATGGACACATTCCCTGTTCCCTCCCCTGGAATGAGTTGCTGTGCTGGTTCCGTCGCTGCTGGAGAGGTGCCCTGGCTCTCCCCGTGTGCTCTGGTGAATGCTAATGGCTCAGTTAGGTACCCTGACGTGGGGATGGTGCTGTTTTCCCCCTGGTGTGTTACTTTCTCCAAACCTTCCCTGGTGCAGGGAGCAGATGTCTGAGGGACCCCACTGTGAGAACGAACTATTTCTGCCCTTTATTTTCCGTCTTTTAATCAGTGGTTAATCAATGAGGTGACTTCTTACTTCATCCCATGCATATGAAAGTGTTGTGAGTGCACTTGTCTTACAGCCTTCATAGAGGAGACTTGTCTGAGGCTTTTCGAAATCTGGGTACACCACACCACTCACTCACAGAATCCCAGAATGTGCTGAGCTGGAAGGGACCCACAAGGGTCATCGAGTCCAACCCTCAGCCCTGCACAGGCGCATCCCCAAGGGTCACACCCTGTGCCCCAGAGGATCATCCAAACCCTCCTGGAGCTCTGGCAGCCTTGGGGCTGTGCCCACTGCCCTGGGGAGCCTGGGCAGTGCCCAGCCAGCCTCTGGGGGAAGAACCTTTTTCTAATCTCCAACCTAAACCTCCTCTGTCACAATTTGAAGCCATTCCCTCAGGTCCTGTCCCTGGTCACCACAGAGAAGAGATCAGACTCACCCTGTTCTACCTCCACATTCACTCTTGCCAACAGTCCCCATAGCTTAGTGACTTAGGACTCTGCAGAAACCCTGTTGACTCCTGGTGTTCCTCTTTTGTTTGTGTGAGCACTGATTTTTAGTTATATTTTTTAATTACTATTTATAGGAATTTTTCTGCTACAAAAATGAAGTTCTGTGGTTCCTTGAAGCTCTTCTAAAACAGTGGGGTCACGTTCCTTGCTCACTGGTCCATAAGCATGAGGTGGATAGCAGTGATTTTTGGGCTTCCCAGGTGATTTTAATAGCTTAATGCCTTTCAGACTTTGGGATAAATATTGTTTGGCACTGTAGATTTTTATTTTTTTGCTAATAATTTTGCTAGTCAGGGCTGCAGCTTTTTTCTGGTGACCACACAGTTTGAGATGGATGCTCAGCTCATTCCTCGTGAAGGAAGAGTCCAGGAGGGGAACTGCTGAGCCCTGTCACAAGTTAGCAGTGGTGCAAAGAAGTTGAATTTTATCCTGTGGTTTTATCTTTCTTTAGTGCTTTATTTATACCAGAATCTGGCAGACTTCTGGTGCTTCTGTGTTTATTTTTTTTTTTTAAATTAAGTTTTATTCCTCCAGTGACCTGTTTCCCAAAATCTTTTTCTGGATTGGCTTTTTTACAGCTTTAAGTGTATCTTCCTTGATTTTACATTCTCATAATTTTGATTTCTTTCTGAGGGTGTTGTTTTGTTTCTAATGGCCTTTTTCACAATGCTGTTAAACTGTGCTTATATATTTAAAAAACCCCTTTGGTAGGTGATAACCATCTTTTCCAACTTCACCATCTCACCTGCAAGGCTTTCACTTGCTCCTTTAACACTTACACAAATTTTCCCATTTATGGAATCATAGAATGGTTCCTCCTTCGAGGAGGAGCTGAGAGAATTGGGTTTGTTCAGCGTGGAAAAGAGAAGGCTTCAGGGTGACCCCCTTCCAGTACCTAAAGGGAGCCTGCAAGAAAGATGGAGAGAGACTATTTACAAGAGTCTGGAGTGCCAAGGGGCAATGGCTTCCCACTGCCAGAGAGCAGGGTTAGATGGGATGTTGGGAAGGAATTCCTGGCTGTGAGGGTGGGGAGGCCCTGGCACAGGTTGCCCAGAGAAGCTGTGGCTGCCCCTGGATCCCTGGGAGTGTCCAAGGCCAGGTTGGACGGGGCTTGGAGCAACCTGGGCTAGTGGAAGGTGTCCCTGCCCATGGCAGGGGGTGGAATGAAATGATCTTTCAGGTCCTTTCCAACCCAAACCAGTCTGGGATTCTGTGGTTCCCCGACGTGCCTTGGCTGAGGACACAGTGAGGGGAGAGATCTCCTCTGTGGCACCTCAGGCATCACTTCTACATTGAACTTGCTTTCACATTTGCAGGTCTCTGTGGGATTTGCTGAATTCTCCTGTGACTGAAAATGTGTTTCCTGCCTTGGCAGAGACCTGCAGCCTCTGGTATTCCTTGGTATTTTGAGCATCCTCCTGTGCTCCCCGATGCTGTAGCTGTGCTCTGACTTTCTCTGATGGGCTTCCAGTCCATAAAGGTTCTCTGATCCTACTGACACAATAATCATGTTTAATTTATTACCCTTTGCTTCTCTGTCAGCACAACTCCATCATTCCGATATAGTTCGGATCTGGACTGTAATGCATTGAGTCTTTTGATTGCTACCTGAAATTTTAGGAAGTTTTTCAGAGATACAGTACATTTATGACCTCATCAATAGAAAATGCTTCACTTAACCTGAATGTTCCTCTACCCTTGTTTGATTTTCTCAGGCTTTAGTTTAAATAGGCTTTTATGTGTTGGCATCTGTTTTCATTTTGGCTCTGATGGTGCCTGGTTACAGGTGTGGCCTGGTGGGATTTCACAGAAAGGCACCACGTGGGTCCCGAGTTTTACTTTTCCAGGCTCTGTTGTCCTCTGTGTCGTTTTCAGGTGCTTTCTAGCAAGGGATGGTCTCTGCCATAAAGTGAGAACCATAGTCTGGGTTTAAAATTGGTCTCCAAGTAGGATGCAGGACCCTGAGCCCCCCTCTCCTGCCTTCCCTCTCACGCGAGCAGGCTGAGCTCCTGCCTGAGCTGGGCATTGCCATGCTAGTGAGAATTAAAAAGGCATAAAAGGAAAAAAAAGGAATAATAAAAGGAAGAGATGACAGTTATCCTTGAGTTAGAAGTTATCAAGTGCAGAAAATTGATAAAGAAAGTTAAAAACACAAGGGAAAAAAAAAATCTGTGACTGTCAGTGCAAGGAACAGTAAGAAAGTATTTGTATTAGGAACAAAAGAAATTCTAATAATGGTTTGTGTAGACTTATCACGACTGAGGAGAGGTAAAATGCATAATAAAGCAGAAAAACTCGACATGTTTAATAAATATTGCTGTTCCCTATTTGTAAGGAGGAGTATGATCCACTTCCAGCCCATGTGCACGAGAGCTGCCAGGCCAGTGTTTGCTGAGCGGGGGGTTTCCAGCTGGTCCATGTGGGTGATGTTCCCTGGGGGCTCCTGCCAGGTCTGCCCATTGCATTTCCACCTTTTTTTTTCTCCTGTAAGATTTGAATAAAGTAGAGAATATTCCAGAGGATGTGGTGAATGCTGCTGTTGTACTGCCTTAGCCTGGCCAGCCTCGGGATGAGAGCACAGGGGAGGGGGCGACGGCAATGTCAGGCTGGATTTGTTCTTCAGCAGAAGTGGTGGAGGAGGGGTCATTTCCCAAGCTGGCAAAATGTCTGGTTTGGTGTCGTGCCCCAAAACACCCTCTGGTAGCATCAAGCTGGTGTGAAACAGGTTGGGAATGGGGTCTTGGATGACCATAGGCATTGTCAACGTCCCTGTGGGGTCCAGCCCCCGTGCTGGGGGTGATGGTTGTGCTGGTTGATTTGGTGGGAAGGAGGGAAGAACTGCAGCTGCTCGGAGGGATTTGGACTACGGGTTAATCTCCACTGGGTGAGCTTGGTTTGATATGAATCATGGGATTTGTGCATCTGGGGAGTACTTTGGGATGGGGAGACCAGAGGGGAGCAGAGATGCCAAACCAGGCTGTGGGGTGGGAAAGGGGCAGCAGCCTGAAAGGAAAGGCTGCAGCCTGAGCAGTGACCCTGAGTCTGTGGGAGGGAAGGGATGCCAACCATGGCTGTGCAGAGAGGTGTGTGAGAACAGCTCTTCTTTTGCCTGTACTTTAATACACTGCCCTCATTTTCAGTTCCCTCATTTTTTTAAGAGATGTTGAAAAGTTGGAGAAGACACAAGACCAGATGAGTGGAGTGAAGCAACTTGAGGACTCAAAGGAAATACTCATTGGGATTTACTCTTAAACATTTGTGGACGTGCACCGTATTTTGGGAAACTCTCTCTGCCAGTAGGAGTCTGAAAAAAAAAAATCTCTCTTGTAGATTTTTATCTTCACAGAGGCACTTCTCCACGGGCTTTAAAAAAAAGACTAAAAAAGCAGGTAGCAGAGCCCTTCAGTTTAGCAAACTGCATAGCAAGAAACAATACCTGGAAACTGGATCCAAACACTCAGATGACAAAATGAAGACGCAGAAATATTTTTCAGAGTAGGAGTGGAAATTTTGACCAGCGGGGCAGATTAGGGCAGATTAAAACACACTGCCAGGGAAAGCTGTGAATGTGGCATATCTTGGTGCTGCTGCTTGTTCTCTGCATCTCTGGAATATGTGTTGGAGAGTTTTCTGGCAGAGCTGAGCCGTTAACCAGGGGAGAGGTGCTGTTATGGTGCAAAGAATGGCTATTCTGTGGCTTCAACAAAAGATTGTGCTTTCTGTCTCTCCCTTGGTATCCTGTTTCCCAGTGTCCGGCAGCAGATGGCCGGGGAAGGATTATAAGGAACAGAGGAAATATTGAGTGAGTTTCCCTTTAATATACTCCCTAGCTCCTGCTGAATGGTCCCTAAATTATTCTCACTTCCAAACCATGTAGGATGCTCCAAACCCTCTTCTGCCAACATTGGACCATCACACGTGTTCACACACCCCCCAGCATGAAACCAAAGTACTTGCAAGTGGTTTTTTTTCCCCTAGAAGAGATATAACTAATGAAATTCATAGGTAATCTCCTGTAACATTGAGCACAAAAGGCTATTTGTTTACTTTTTCAGGCAGCAAATGATAATGAATAAGGTAGTTAGGGAACACATGGGACACAGTCATTAAATAATCTGCTTAATATTCCTAATGCAAAAGCAATAGGCAAAGCAGCAGAGAGAGGAGTGCTTAGAGCAATACATAAGAATATGGGTTTTCTCAGTGCTTCATCTACAGGAGGCTTCATTCCCTCTCCCAAGAGGAAACCTGTTGTAGAAAAGGGATCCTATTGTAGAAAACCTATTGTAGACCAAATGGGAGGTATTTACAAACTACTGCAGAGATCAGAGAGGAGATTTCCCCGGTTAACTCTGAAATCAGGCAAAAAAAGCAGCAACTGAGCTGAGGTGGCTGAGTGAAGATGTAAACAGTATTAGGAGCAGTAAGCAGTAGGCTTTTAAAAAGTATAAACAGTCTGGTAAGGAGTAGGATAGGAAGATCTATTAAAATAAGCAGAAGGCAGTTAAAAGGATAATTAGGAAGGCAAAAAGAAATAGAGAAGATCTAATTGCTAAGAATATTTTGACTTCAAAGGATTCTTTAGATATATTCAGAGCAGAAGAAACTTGTCCACTGAAGACGATGCTGGGGATTGGAGGCAGGAGATCTGGGAATAGTGTGTTTGTAAATGAGCTTTTGAATGCCCCTCGCTGGGGTTTTACACCTCTGGTGAGTGCTCAGCACACCTGCATCCAGGACCCAGCTTGTGTCATGTGTGGGAGCTCCATGGTCAGCAAAGGGAGCTGCAAAACACCCGGGCACATTCATTTCGTGCAGCTCTGCTTTGAAACTAAGAGGTTGCCAGGAAGCTCGAAGTCTTGGTGTTGCACAGCAAAAATGCCTTGTTGCTGCACTCACCTGCTAAGTGTGGAGGTGACCTCATGCCACAGCCAGGCCTGGAGCTTTTTCTGGTGACCTTCATGCATGACTGAGGTGCAGGTATATACACATGTGTGTGTGTTATATATGCATATATTTATATATAATACACTGTGTGAGGGTGTACATAGAGATATTTTGCACCGAAACACAAAGTGTGTCATCTGGAATGGACATTCCTGATAAAAATGACTCTTTTTGTGGAGGTGTGTTTTTTGTATGCTTCACCTCCAAAATCACAGGATCACAGAATCACTGAGGTTAGAGAAGACCTCTAAGATGATCAAGTCCAATCTGTGCCTGATCCCCACCTTGTCAACCAGCCCAGAGCACTGACTGCCATGTCCAGTCGTTCCTTGGATACCTGCAGGGATGGGGGCTCCACCACCTCCCTGGGCAGCCTCTGCCAATGCCTGACAGCCTTTTCAGTGATGAAATTCCTCCTCATGTCCAACCTGAACTTCCACTGGTGCAGCCCACAGCCGTTTCCTCTTGTCCTGTCCCTTGTTCCCCGGGAGCAAAGCCCGACCCCCCCGGCTCCCCCCTCCTGTCAGGGAGTTGCAGAGCCAGAAGGTCCCCCCTGAGCCTCCTTTTCTCCAGGCTGAGCCCCCCCAGCTCCCTCAGCTGCTCCTCTTCAGACCTGTGCTCCAGACTCTTCCCAGCTCCATTACCTTTCTCTGGACACACTCCAGCCCCTCGGTGTCTCTCTTGCAGTGAGGGGCCCAGACCTGCACGCAGCACTCAAGCTGCTGCCTCACCAGTGCCGAGTACAGAGGGACAAATCCCTCCCTCTCTAAGTTCAACAGGCGTGTAAATCAGAAGGAAAGGTAATGCCACAACTGAAACACATTCTGGCTGGAAGTTCTTGAGTCTTGTGCATAAAAACCTGGGGACAATTTATTCAGTTTCTTGGGAAGCTCACCCGATTTAGATTTTCTAGCTTTGATCAGAGTTGCTTTTCTCAGCAAGCTGCCCTTGCAGAGAGCTGGAGTGTTACGGACTCCTTTGTACATGTAATTAAAAGCAGTCTTGTATCTTGATATCCTACTGTGGTTAATGTTTCCTTCAGAAAAATGACTTGACATTAACAGGCTGGGAAACTTGGGGATCCTTCTGGTGGCCAATGCAGGGGCAGAGGTCTCTGTGGGCTCCTCATCGCCGGCTTACCCTGGTTTGGAGAGTAGGATCAGCAATGGCAGAAGATCTTGTTTTGTTCTGGTTTTTGTGTTTATGAGGATGGATTCCACGTGTTCCCACACTAGATAAGTTGCCACAGCCTGAGGCAGGGAGACTGTCCCAATGGTGGACACTTCCTCTTGGTTCCACCAACGTGCCTCATCACTGTCTGGTCACAGACACTTCTGGAGTCTGAATTCCTACTTTTCACCCAGCTGCCACTATAGTCTGAATTTCAACAAGTTTGGGAGGAAGTGAGCAGCATTTGCAGCAGCTGCAGCCCAGGGATACTCCCGGGGTGCTGTGGTTGCACGGGCAGTGCCTCGCCAATGAACCGAGTTTCCATGTCAGCGAGCGCCGGATGCCTGGTGTCACATCTTGACTGGAGGCTGGAATTCGCCCGGTCGGGAATGTGACCAGAGCTATTGTTCATGGATTAAGACTTGTCCCTTAAAACATTGCACCAGTTACGCAGAGCATTTCAGACCCACAGCCTTGCGTGTGTGTTTAGCTGGGGCTTGCCAGCTCCATCTGCTTGAATGAGGTGTCCAGCTGTGCCCAGTGTTGATGCTGCTCCTGGCACAGACCAAGCTCAGTGCCCTTGTCCCAGAGAGGCCCGTGGACTCCTGGTTGTCATTCCCTTGCACAACCTTTCCTTTCTTTGCAGGCAGTGAAGTAGCAGGATCCTTCCTTGACATAAACCAGGTGGGGTGGGAGAGCGGCAGCCCCTGGATTCCCACCCTGGGGCTCTGGTGGAACCAGCAGATAAGTAGTTACCCTGTTTTGTGATGGCAGCAGGATGGTATTCCTTAAGATGGTATTTCTAAGAGAGTGGAGAAATGTCCTAAATATTGAATGCTTAAGTTTTGAAATGGGATTTGAGAGGTTTCATATTGAATGTTATTAGCCCAGATAAGGACTTACAGTCTTAGCAGTGAAAAAGCTCCTTGTATAGAGAAAGAGCTTGGTAGAGATATTGGGCAAGTTCCAACAGGTCTGGGGTGGATGTTTTCCATGTGCCCATGCTGTTTTAATATTAAACCCCTTTATTTTCACCTGCATTAAGTGCTAATGAGAGCACGGTGTCTGTGGGGCTGAATGGGAAACAAAGCAAGACAAGAGCGTGCCATAGCTGCTGTTGTGCTCTGCTTTCCTCTTCTCCTCAGATCTGATATCCTCCAACTTTATATTTCATCCAACCAAATTATGATCAGAGGAAAATGGTAATTTGATTCAAGGGGAGAAAAGTTAAATTAAAGTCAGAAACCAATATGTGGGATATATTGGTGCAAAAGTAATGTAGATCTTGAGGAAAAGCTTTTGTACTTCAGCAGATGTAATTGGTGGCAAAGGAAGTTGCATGTTTTACTGTGGAAGAAAAGGAGGGCTATGGAGTCCTGGAGCCATCAGCCCAGGTAAAGAGGACTTGAAAGCAGGAGATCCTGATGGAGGGCAGGGTTTGCTAATGAGATATGGTTACCACACCAGGCTATGCTCATTCTGGAGCTGGCACTGCTGCTGCTCTCAGATCACAGCCCACTCTGGGGAGGAGAGTGAACACACTCTGTGTGTCTGCAGCACAGGACCTGCTCTTGTTCCAGCTTCTCCAATGTGTTCGTGTGGTACAAACTCAGATCGGTACCTGCCTGGATGGAGGAAGGGGGACCTTGTGGGGAGTGTTCAGGTGTGGGAGGGCATGGAAGGACTCAACCTCAAGTCCCGATGTCTTATGTAGCTTGTCAGACCTAGGTTGTGTTGGAGGAACATCAGAAATACGTCCCGTGGGTAGCGAAAACTTGACCTTTTGGCAGATCTGGTCTCAAATTCTTTGTTTGCCAGCAGGGACACTGGGGTTGCCTGGCCATGCTGTCTCCACCCCAAGGCTGACTGCCACAGCTCTCAGACTGTGTCGGTCATCAGATGGTGTCCTCTAAAAGAGTGACCAGGAGGTGGTGGTTTTCACCTGATTCAGGAACCAGAGCAAGCCAGAAGAGGTGACATGGTTCTAGAGTGCAGAAGTCACGCTGTGGGGAAGAAGTGGCAGATATTGTTGTATAGCTTGTCCTGGTTGTGCAGCAGTGCTGGACTCTCATATCAACCCTTCTGCTCTGTTACATGGAAAATGAAAAATGTGAACAAAGCCTAGAGAAAGTTTCAGATGTTGTGACCTGCCTTTGTTCCTCTTTGTGGAAGAAGATAATTGCGGTAGAAAGCTTCAAAAGGAGATTAAGTCTGTTGTCTACACTCTGTGAGAGCTTTCCCTGTTTCTGTAGCTTCCTGGGAAGGGCATCCTTAGTATTTGCTGTGGAATTATGATGCCAGAAATGTGCTGGGAAGGGGCACCCTCTGTTCACCATCAGGTGAGATGCGCAGACCCTGTGTCTCACAGTAGCCCAAACCTGTCCGTGTGGCACTGTAGCCATGAGCTGTGTTGGTGCAGTCTGGCCACTGGCTTGAGGTTTGGGTTGGGCAGGGCATGTTGGCAGGTCAGTGGAGGACGAGTGTCCCTTTCCATGTGCAGATTTGCCATGAGCACCTTTCTCAGACCATGCACAGACTCAGCTCCAGGGAGCCATTTTGTTAAGGCTCCAATCACCCCAACGCTCCAGCTCCTTGCTCTTTGGGGTAAGATCCCACCGGTGTGTTCAGACAGAGGATGGATTTCCGTGAGCTGGCAGGACCTTTCTGCTGTTTAAGTGTCTGCAGTTACTGCCAGTGACAGTAACAAGGTGGGCTGACACTTAGTAGTCTGAGTGGTATTTCAGCGCTGGAAGTTGGGCCAGTGATATGAAGCAAAGGAAGAGGTGGGAAATCACAGTCTGTGTGTGTTCTCCAAAAGGTTGAAGGATGCTCAGGGGCTCTGTCAGGAAGAACAGCACTGCCATGGTGTGAGAGATCTCTGGGATATTGTTCAAGGTGGAGGTGCAAGAAAACTCAAGGTGAAAACTCCAAGTGAGACAGATATGCAATTCTGCTAAACACCTGGGCGTATAATTAATATTTTTGGGGTCAGCCTTGTCGATGGAACTGAGCAATTTGCTTGATGTTCAAAAATAATGTAAAATGAAATCTCTGCAGTGCTGATGCCTCTTCTCCCTCCTCCACACACTGGTTGGGTGCATCCTTCCCACCAGCCAAAATGTCAGTGAAGGTGGAAGGAAGGAGATGGCTGAAAGGAGTCACTTACGTGCATTTGGGATCATGGCAGGTGGGAGTGGCTGCAACAACAGCATCTTGGGATGCAGGACATTGCCTTGGGATTCATGGCACCCAGGAACCCTTTCTCTAGGCAAACGTGTCCCTGGAGCTCAGGTCCTGGCAGAGAGGGAGTTGCACAGACCTTCTGCCCGCAGGACTGGTCATGGTGGTTGAGACCAAGATGTTGCCTGTGGTGCCCTCCATGGATTTTTCTGTCACTTCTCCTCTGTTTTCGTTGTGAGAGATTTCCAGCAGTCCTGTCTTTCAAATTTAGTTTGTGGTCTTGCTGGTTTTGATCTGTCCCAGTTGCAGGATTTGTAGTGAAATGTTAATCCTAAAAATAAGAAATTCTGTTCTTTCAACTTTTAGAAATTAATCCTTTTTCTTCACTAGTTCTTCCATGAAAGGATTGTTGGGAGCCTTTAAAGGCTGGGTAATGTAGTTTTCAGTAAAATTCTCACTCCAGTGAGCTTTCACTGGTTGACCTGTTCACATCAACAAGTGCAAGACCAACCACCCACGCTCCCGTGCGTTGCTCGGTGTGACGTGCGCGGTGTTGCAGCACCGTCAGCGCTGTGCTGTGCTGCCTTGGTGAGTTCTGACCTCCACCAACAGCTGATGAGTCCCCTGGAGATCCTCCTGCCAAGCTCCTGGCTATGCTCTTATGTCTTTTGGCATCCACAGGCAGGCCCGTGGCTTTGGCCGGCCCTGCAGCCTCGTTCCCCCTTGGCCGCCGCTGCTGGAGCGCTGCAGGGCTGTGCTGTCACACCACCAGATCCAGCCCATGGACTCGCTGGCCTGATGTACCTTTGTGGCTGCCTGTGCTGCCTTCACGTTCAGAAGCATCCAGGATTTCCTTTAAAAATAGCTGTGTGCTTTTTATGAGGATTTTCCGAGTGCAGTCTGAAGGCAGAGCAGCACGTTACAGTCTCAAGTTTGCCGGCGGCGTTGCTGAATAACTCGAGGTGTGAAGTCCCTCAGCCCTCGTTTGTTGGATGCTAACGGCACTGCGAGTCATCCCCTGGAAAAGGGGAGTGGGTGGCAAGCAGAGCCTGCAAGATGAGGAAGGGAGCCCGGCCAAGAGCACGTTGTTGCCAAAAGTGGAGGTGATGGTCCTCTGCCTTCTGTCCGTGGTCTTCAGCTGCTGATCTCATGGACTAGTGTTTGCCAGAGCCTTCTGGGACCTGATTTATCTCCCTAACCTCAGAAAAGCACATTAAAAAAAAAAAAAGCAGCAGGGCTTTGTGCCAGGTTGGTGAGTAAACTGAATTATGGAGAGAAGCAGTGAGTGGGAGCAGGCCCAGGGAGAGGAGGAGGATGGGTGTGAGGAGGAAGGCAGCATGCTGTACCATCAGACCACTTCAGCCACTCCAGGGCTCACCTCTGTTGTGATGTAAGGGGATGAGGATTGTGGCATTAAAAATAGAGCACTGAAGTTCAGCAATGGTGCAGATGTGAAGGGAGAAGCTCCCTTCAGCAGCTTTCCCTGCAGCATGGTCAGCAGCTCACAGGGACATGGCTGAAGCTGCTCTGAGGCAGCTTGTGGGGTTGCTGTGACCTGGGTGGGGGTGTTGCTGCACAGTCAGCCCTGTTCAGGCTCAGCTCCATTTCCCCACGTGCTTCAAGGCACAGCATGATTCAAGCTCAGCACCAAATCTGGAATTGTCATCCCTCTGTGTCACCACATCGGGGTCTGACACTGTTCTCTGGCGTGGTTTGATAGCGGTGGGTCCTTGGCATGTGTTCATCAGCTCCTCAGCATTGCTGGCTGAGGTCAGCTCTCTTGAGTGAGCACCGTAGAGTCACAATTTCCAGCCTGGTTACAAATATTTGAAGAATAAACTGTTCCCAGGGTTGCCAGAGCCATGGACATGGGCAGGACCTGAGTTTCTGAGCCCTGGAGTAGTGCCACGTCCCCCCTGCCATGCTCTACCTCCACCAGGCTCGGACCAGACCCCATGCAAGTTCCCCTTGGGGCACAGAATCCTGAAACAAAACCACCTCCAGGCAGTACAGTTGCCTGTCCAACTGCTGCCAAGCCTCTACTGAATTTTTACCATGGAAACTGGGACCCACAAGGATCATCTAGTCCAACTCTTCAGTGAATGGCAGGTGGACCTTCCTCTTAGGATGAAGTCGTCTGGGGAATTTTGTTTTAGCACGTGCTATATAAAAATATTTGTGTCCTATCTTCCTGCTCCCTGCAATCACTGATGTGCCAGGCCTTACCCTGAGCTCCAGGACAGTCCTAGAAAACTCCTGAGAAAACACATGGAAACCCCTTTCCAGCCCTCTGCCCACTCCAGGAATCCTGCAGCCCTGCTGCACCCTTTGAGCATTGCCTTTGAGGGAGTGTGCTCCCCTGCAGAGGCGGTTCTCGCACAGGTTCCTTCAGCCAGTTTGGCTCACACAGAGCAGAGCTGTTGGCTGTGGGGTCAGAAGGGGGCTTGTGTCAGGCAGCCCATCTCTGCAGGGGACCCCAGAGATTTTCTTCCCAAATTTGCAAAGATAGAGCTGCAGTTGGTAACAAGAAATGAGATGAAAGCAGCTTTCTGTTCCCAGCTTGGGAGGAGGCTGGTGTGTTGGAACGTGCTTTTGGTTGGTATCACACCTCAGGAGAGAGGGTAAGATCCCAGAATTGGGCAAATCTGCAGCTTCCCTGTGATCCCTGTTCTTCTTTATGCGAAACTTCTTTATCAGGAGAGGGACAAGGGAAGGCAGCACCTAATTTCACCAGGGACCAAACTCATTTCTGAGCAAACTGTGCTGTGTTTGCCGGTGATACTGCGGGGATGGATGTGAATGAACCAGCAGTGTCTCTGTTGCAGTGAGGATTCAATACAGCAGGTTCCTTAGCCTGGCCTGCAGAGTCCCTGTCTGCCTGACCCTTTCCCCGTGCCATGAGGATGGGGCCTGCTGGTCCCTGAGCTGGAAATGGAGGTAAAGGGCCTTTTGCCCCCTTGAATTTTGAAATAAGGCACACTCTACTTTTAAGGTTTTCTTTCCCCATAAAATATTGGTTGCCAGAGCTACTTGTGGCTACGCCAAGTGTAGGATAGCTTAGTCTGATGGTTTATCAACATTTAAATTTACATGAAGATACCCTGTTACTGGGATTCTTTTGAACTCAACTGAAAAACGGGGACATAGATATTAGTGTTTGAAAGTGCTACTGTGTAAAAAAAAGGTGTTTTTTACAAGTTAAATAATCCGCTTATTTAAGAAAACACATTTTAAATTTCTGTATCCCATTTCCCAAGTAACAGATCCTCAAAGCCTCTGCCTGAAATGCCATCCCCATGTGCTCCTGTGCCTCTGCACGAGTCCCAGCAGAAGTCTTGGCGCTGTGGTTGGCAGTGATGAAGTAGCGAAACTCGATGGATTTCCGTTCCCGAGGTCAAACAACCCATAATTCATCCCCTGCTTCCTTTCCCTCCAGCTCTAAGGACGTTCCCCAGCGAGCTGTAATGGGACCAAGTGTTACAAAATACCAAAGTACTGCCCCTGTCTCCAGGTGAAACAGAATCACAGAATGGGCTGAGTTGGAAGGGACCCACAAGGATCAGCGAGTCCAACCCTCAACCCTGCACAGGCCCATCCCCAGGGGTCACACCCTGTGCCCCAGAGGATCATCCAAACCCTCCTGGAGCTCTGGCAGCCTTGGGGCTGTGCCCACTGTCCTGGGGAGCCTGGTCAGTGCCCAAGACCCTCTGGGGGAAGAACCTTTGGCTGAGATCCAACCTGAGCCTGCCCTGACACAGCTCCAGCCATTCCCTGGGTGCTGTCCCTGGTGCCCCTAGAACAGAGCTCAGGGCCTGCCCCTCCTCTGCCCCTCCCCAGGAAGCTGGAACTGCCCTGAGCTCTCCCCTCAGTCTCCTCTTCTCCAGCTGAACACACCAAATACCCCCAGCTTCGTGCTGCCAGTGAGGAACTGTGGCTGTGCCCCGGGCTGTGTGCTGGCACCACAGTGCTGGTGCTGCCATGGGTTCTGCCCTTCCCCACCTTGGCAGGAGGCTGCTGTGGGCATCACCATGTCCACAGGCTCATATCTGTACCATCTTAGAATCACAGAATCAGTAAGGTTGGAACAGACCTGCAAGATCATCAAGTCCAGCCTTTGAAGGTTGGACTTCCATCAAATCATCTTGGTGATGTCCAGGCTACAGGGGAGAGTGCTGTGAGCCCCAACCCTCCCATGCTCACATCTGCAGTGCTGGAGGAGGAATTTAAACATCTTTCACCCATTTCAGGGGTCCCATCTCCCTTCCCAATTCCTTCCTCTTAGCTGGAAGGTATACATTCGTTTTAGCTCTGCTGCTGATTGTCTTGCTCGCTGCCTTCCCCAGAGCTAGTCTAGTTTTGAGACAGGATGGCCAAACCTGCAGGCTGTGGTAGGGCTGTGTACATTTGACACAATTGTGGGTTCTTCTTACTTTGCCTTTTTAAACAATTCCTTACCTTCTCCTTTCCTCTCTGGCTGGTAACTTGCACTGAGCTGATATTTTCCCTGCACACAAAGGCCAACTGAGATCAAATTTGACCCTTTCCTAACATAGATTTGCTGGGGATTTTTTTGGTAATTCTCTCTGATTTGGGCAGTTTACTGGATTTTAGTGGTTTCTGCTCGTTCTCCCACTGGTGATCCTCAGGGCCCCTCATCTCCACCTGTGTGAAGGTCCCTGGGTGGGGTTGCACCTCCTATCCCCTCATCAGTGTGGTCAGCCAGGGGATCCTCACCCATTTCATCTTTGCTTCCTCTGAGAGGTTTTGTTCAGTCCCATCTGGTCTTGGCAGGTTCTAACTGCTCAGTTTATCCAGTTCACTCTGAAGCTCAGCAGTGTCGTGAAGATCTTTGATGGTATTTTCATGGGCAGATGTGGTTAATTAATGCATGTGGGTGTGAGGGGGCAGAGAAGGGTTGAGCCAGGGGAGCATAAGCCCCAGAGAGACCCAGACCATCAGTTCATGTGGTGGTTTGGAGCCTAGTTTAGTCATGCCAAGGAGAAGTTTGGCTTCCAGCCCCTGAAGGTGGCCAAGTTTGCATGGGAAGGAAGCATTTCACACCTTTTAATGTAGTAATTAGAAATGCCATTGAGGGGCTGAAGTCATCATCAGCACCATCTCCATCCACAGTGTCGGGGCCACAGGGGGGGTGCTCGGGACCCACTGGGTGCCTCCTGTCACTGCCAGCTGGGAGGGAACCAACTTACCTGTCCTGGGTCAGTGCTGGAGGCCCTGCTGCCACTGCAGCTGGGTCTGGGCTGAGGGAAGGGCTGAGGGATGGGTTGGGGCACATTCCATCACTGAGCTCTTGGTGTCTTCTGGGCTGATCATGACCATCTCTTGTTGATCAGGCAGCACACATGGCTGCACATGCTGGCAGGTGCTTTATCAGCTAAAATGTTTTTTAGGGGGACAAAATAAGCCTTTCCTGCAGTTCCAGGAGAGTAGAGAAACCCCCTGCCCATATCTTTGTTCCTGCTCAACCCTGCCTAGGCCAACAACCTCTAGTTGGCCTTCATAGCTGGTTGCTGTGCTGTAACTTGGTGGTTTGCTGTGCTTGAAGATGAGGATCATGTGTGATCACATCAGGTGGGGTCCACACCTGGGGGAACTTGGTGAGATTTCTGTGCACAAATAGACCCTTGCCAACAATGTGGGTCCTGGAGTTCTTATTTGGATTTTGTAATGAGTGTTTCTCTTTGGGCAGACAGAGGTGCTGTTGGTGTCCTGCTGCCCGAGCACCCGTTCCCTGGGGGTGGAGCCCGGCAGGTGTTCCCTGTTTGGCTCTCCCCATCTTTGGCACCTCTTCAGTGGGTTTTGAGGCAGCATCTCACAAAGGGTAGGGAGTACAAGCTGCCCTTGGCTGCTGCCTTCCCTGCTAGCTAGAGCTAGCACACATGGAGAGTGTGGATGGATGCCGTTGTGGAAGCAGCGCTGCTGATGGAGGAGCTTCCTTCATTAATTTGAGCAAAGTCACCCGGGTCAGCGGTTATGTTTGGTTGCCGCTCTCAGCAGTTGCACTTGGAGCAGCCAAGTACTGCTGTGGCCGTGCTGGGGCCTCAGTGGGACAGTCCCCCCTCTGCCTGTCTGTGCCTGGAGGACCTTGGGAGGCAGTGCTGGAGGGGGACACGCCGCACGTGTCCCGGTGCAGCCCCGTGGGGCCGAGCTGGCACGGTCGGTGTTAGCACGGCAGGAGCGGGAGCTGCCGGCTTCTCCCCTGTGAAATCGGAGTGAGTGTCCAAAGGACAGAGCTCCCACCAGGTCATCAAACTGCTTCCCTCAGAAACCCATGGACCTCTTCCCGGGCCTTCTGCTGGGCATTGAGCTGTAGGAGGAGGCAGTGAGTGAGCCCCGGTGCATGCCTGTGTGTGTGCCGGGATGGTCCCACCACAGCCAGAGCTGCAGCTGCCCGGCCGTGCTGGTGGAGGGGGTGGCACGTGAACCTGCCTTCCCATTAAGCATTAACAGAGGCAGCCTTGCCCCCAGCTGTGTGGGGGAGGCAGCACGAGGCTGTTCCTGTTTTCCTGGAAGAGCAGATGCCCGTGCCTGCTCCCGGAGCTGCCATGGCTCTGAAGCTGCTTGTTGGTCTCCTGTTTGCCAAGGCTGGGATGCAGCTTGTGCCATTTGTAGCTAATCCACCTCTGATTGCACTTTTCTGCTCTCCCACGGTGGAGATCTTAGATCTTCAGATGTTAGATGGGCTCCCAGATCTTAGAAGGTCTCGGGCTCTTTGGATCTTAGACATTGCCAGGAAAGGGGATGATTCTCTCCTGTTGACCAGGACTGCACATCTCGCCCCAGCTGGGAACACAGCTCACCTTGTGGGACCACATACAACCCTCGTTTAAGACCTCAGAGTCTCAACTCTGGTCCTGCTGGTGCCAGGGCAGGCCAAGGGCTGCTGGCAGTGGCCATGGAGCTGGATGGAATGCTGGTGGCACCTTTCCTGATGGGAACCAGGGAACCAGGCTCCTCAATTTGTGCAGGTGCTTTACAATATATCCTTCAGCATGAGCTCACAGAGGCATTTTTCCCATCTCCTTGCACTGAGCGGTGATTAATGAGAAGCTGGAAAAAGAAGTTGGTCTAGTTGACAAGTAGGAGACTGGTCAAAGGTTGGACTTGATGATCTTAGAGATCTTTTCCAACCTGTCTGATTCTGAGGTGGCTGTCCAGAGGAACTGGCTTAGGTAGCAGCTGGATGGTGGTGAATGGGATAGGGGATGTAGGCAGGGAGAAGAGGCATCCAGTCCAAGTGGCTGCTGTTTCTTTAGGAATAGAAACTCCCCAGGTCAGGTCGTGCACTTCAAGACCATGTCCCTGTGTGGGTGAGGAAACTGCTGGAAAGGCTGGGTGTTCTGGACTCTGCTGTGAGTGGTTTGAAACTGCACTTGAAGTTTTATTTGACTGGAAAGCATTTAGGAAGTGATTTTGAATCCATTTACTTGATTCACTGCTATTCCTGCAGTAGGATGCAGAGCAGTGATTCTGTAATTAATTTAATTACATGCTTATTCAATCTTTCCTAAACTAGTAGAATTTCAGAATGCTTTTGAATTCAATGAAATGTGATTTTTCAGGGACGGGAGGAAGGGAAGGCAGGGAAATTTCGAGTTCTGTTTGTTTTCCTTGGTTGTTGTGCCAGTGCTCCCTTGGCAGCCCTGGGCCCCGCTGAGCCCACTGAGGCCACCTCTGCCCCGGCGGCTTTGGGCACCCCCAGCCATAGTTCCGTTGTTTCCCAAATTCCTGCTCTGCTCGGTGCTTCCCTGCCCAAGTGGAACCTTTGAAAGAAGCCTCACAAATAAATTCATAAAACGCCTTTTCTTGTTCTCCTTTCCCCCACCTCCTCCATCTTCGCTGGTACCGAATGTTCGTTTCTCTCGCTGCTTTTATTGCCTTTGAATTTGGCCGAAACAATCTATTATGTAATTGGGCTAATGAGTTCCAACCCACTCCCCATCTCCCCATCGTGGCACAGCAAGCAGCTGATCTCTTCCCAGTTTACCTTTTTCCCCTTTTTGGTTGTTAATTTTAAAGTGTCATTTCCAAATCTGCCACTCCTCCTCACTAAGGCTCATTTTTATTTATTTTTAAACTCTGCTGAAGGCCTTGAATGAGTAACCGAATATCTCCTGGGCTCTGGAATTTAACAGTCTTTGCCCTTTGTTCGACTGGGTCAATGCATGAATTCACAAGTTACTAAATTAAAAAGGAGAAAAAAGGGCAAATGTCTGATTGTGGATTGGATTTGGATTTTTTTTTTCCCAGAAGAAATGAAATACAAAGAGGAACTAGTATTTTCAAATAGTTTAGAAAGTAGCAATTTATTTTAAAATCTTGTACCATGGCCAATTTTTAAGACAGAACTAAACACTGAACTGTTTTTCTGGAGGGAAAGTGGTCAAATCCAACTTTCTATGTTTAACAAGGTAGAAAATATAAATCTACTTACAGCATAAGCACAGGGAGACTGGACAAAGGTTTGATGGGCAGAGGTTAGAGCTGGAGCATAAAATTACCACGATGTCAAGATGGTTTCTTTAATTTTTCATGCTTGGAGAAGGAAATCCTGCCAGGCCTGCTGCATAAAAAGTCAGTGTGGAGCAGCAGGGCCCGACGCACACAGGTCCTGTTTGCAGGGACGGGCTGTGACAGCCGGGGCAGCCCCTGCCCCCCCAGCCTGAACAGACCTCCATTCAATATTTTATGAGTGTGTCTTTATAAAAAAATTTAAAAAAAAATAAGAGTCAAGTTTCCATTAAAAAAAGAATCGAGGGCAGCAGCGCTTGGCTGGTGGGATGGGTCTGGTTTAGACCAGCTGAGGGTTGGGCCTTGGCTGTAGCTTTATCCCTAAATTGGAAGCCATTCCCTGGCCAGGATGGCTCCCGATGTGGGAAGGGGTCTGGGGTGGTGATCATGGCAGGAAAATGAGTGTCAGGATTGCTCCATTATCATTGCCTCTCTTCACAAACATGAGGATGCTTACCATGCCTTTGGATGGAGAGGTGCTGATCAAAACTTCCCTGGGAGCCACAGGAGGAGTTCAAGCCTTTCATAGGGCTCATTGCATGAGGTTGGCTTTGTAGTGCTGTAAATCTCCCCAAAATGACCAAACAGGACTCATCCATCTCAGCAAGTGGGTCACTGGGTTGGGTATTTTTGAGAGGGATCACTTGAACTTTGCTTATCTTCTCTGTCCCGTGTGGCCGCACGAGGCAGCTGAGCTTTGTGTCGGGGCCATCACGGCAGCTGGAGAGCTGCAGCAGTGCCTTCCAGGGCTGCAGAGCTGCAGCAGTGCCTTCCAGGGCTGCAGAGCTGCAGCAGTGCCTTCCAGGGCTGCAGAGCTGCAGCAGTGCCTTCCAGGGCTGGAGAGCTGCAGCAGTGCCTTCCAGGGCTGCAGAGCCCCAGCAGTGCCTTCCAGGGCTGCAGAGCCCCAGCAGTGCCTTCCAGGGCTGCAGAGCCCCAGCAATGCCTTCCAGGGTGGGTCCTGCTTTGCAGCTTTGCAATATTTTCCATGTTCCTGGGAGACATCTCCCACCCTCTTCCCCATGACCTTTGAGTGAGTTCTGAAACATCCCTTCCTCTGCTCCAGCTGCTCAAGGGGATGAGTTCCATACTGCCTCCTTCTCTTCATCATCATCATCTCTTGGGGTTTTTAAGCTCTGAATGGAGGATTTCCAGGAGTTGACCTGGCTAGTGGTGGCAAGAGGAGCTGGTGACCTTAGTGCCCAGTGCCAGTGTGAGTCCAGACGAGTTCAGTGTGACTTGAGGACTGTTGGAGCTGCCATGAGAGATGGTTCAATCCCAAATTTTAGTTTGTCTCATGAAGCAATGGCAATGTGTGGCAAGAAGAAACTTAAAGCCTGGGTTCTCTTAAATTGAAATGCATTTTGGTGTGTTAAAATTGGCAGCTGTCCCCAGTTTGAGTGACTTTGGCCATTGGCTCCCTCAGTGTTGCCTTTACCTTTGAGAACATTTTGCATTCTAAATGATAAATGCAACTAGAGACCTTAAGTGACCTTAATTTCTCCAAATTGGATGCTTCGTGCCCAATGTGACAGCCTCAGAGTTAAAATTCATATAAATTTTGTAAATCAGTAGAGTGACCTTTTGGTGAACTGGAAAGAAATGTCAAATTTCTGTTTTTCCCCCCTCCCCCTTGTAATCAGCAGACTGTAATGAATGAATTATTCCTAATTTCAAGATTGTAGCTCAAAAGGGCACTCAAATGGCTGAAATCCTGTAAGAAAGACTGACCTTTTGGCTGTCTCTGATGAAAATTCAAGATTTCCCCCGAATTTAGCGGTCTCTAATGGACAGCATGAGATGTTATTGGAGCTTGTTGGGAGCAGCTCCCCATTTATTTTGTTAATATATTTATAGTGACACTGGATGATCCCCCAGAGCACCTTCAGTGTCTCGGAGGAGCATTCAAGGTGTAGTTAAGATGTGATGCCAGGACTTCTCTTCAGGTACGAAGTAACTGTGAAATAAATGATTTCCCTCCTGCTCATGGAGAATTGATTATTTGTCATCCCCTGGGTTGGACATGACTGTATTTTCCTGGGCTGCTTCAGTCACTGCTGCAGGATTTGGTGATGCTGGGAACATGCAGGAAGGTCCACAGGACCTTGAGGTCTACAAGGAACAATAAATCTGTGTTCCTCACAGGCTACTACCGATGATTGTGGATCTGGTTTTGCTCAGAAACTGCTGGAGAGAGTTCTGGGTTTGGAAAAGGCATTTATCCGAAGGGAACATTGTGGACTGGCAGGAGCATGTGCCGGCAGACCTTGGATTTGGTCTTGTTTGGATGCTTCGTACTACATGGATTTTTTTCATAGGATCATAGAATAATTCTGCATCCAACTCTGGGGTCCTCAGCATGAGATGTGGAGCTGCTGGAGTGAGTCCAGAGGAGTCCACAGAGATGCTGCCAGGGCTGGAGTCCCTCTGCTCTGGAGCCAGACTGGAAGAGCTGGGGGGGTTCACCTGGAGGAGAGAAGGCTCCAGGGAGACCTTGGAGCCCCTTCCAGTGCCTAAAGGGACTTCAGGGGAGCTGGAGAGAGACTTGGGGCAAGGGATGGAGGGACAGGACAAGGGGGAATGGCTTCCCACTGCCAGAGGGCAGGGTTAGATGGGATATTGGGAAGGAATTCTTCCCTGTGAGGGGGGTGAGACCCTGGCCCAGGTTGCCCAGTGAAGCTGTGGCTGTGGCTGCCCCATCCCTGGAAGTGTCCAAGGCCAGGTTGGACGGGGCTTGGAGCCACCTGGGCTAGTGGAAGGTGTCCCTGCCCCTGGCAGGAGGTGGAATGAGATGAGTTTTAAGATTCCTTCTACCCCAAACCAATCTGGGATTCCATGGTGAATAGACAAGGAATCACACGTGCTTTGCCTCCACAGCTTTTTCCCCTGTCTTTGCCCCTGAAGGGGCTTCCCTTTAGATACAGAAACATATTTTGTAACAGAAAATGACCCGGTTTAAATTATGGAGAGAAAAAGTTTCATGAAGCTCCCGCAGTTGTGAAATGCAGGGCCCCGGGGGCGGGAGGAGCCGCCGGCTCTGCTGGCACCGTCCCCATGCCTCCACTGCATTTCAACACCCGTGGCCACCAAACCCTCCGGGGCCGAGCCCAGGCAGTGCCCTGGGCCTCTGTGCTGGTGGATTTTGGGCCCTTCCTGGGCACTCTGAGCCCTCTGTGGGCTGTGGGGAGCAGCTGACAGCGTGGGGCACCCGGCAGTCAGGGTTGGGCATCACTGAGCCTGGAAAAGAAGGGATCCAGATTTATCTGGGGAGAAGCCAAGCCTGAAGTGCACTGGAGAGCTCCTTCCTTACGCTGCTGGCACAGACAGAGGTTCCTAAAAGCAAATGAGGCAACACATCCATCCTATAAACATCTCGCTTGCATCCCTTTCACAGATGAAATCAAGCTGAGATCACTTTTACTTTTCATTTTCTGGTTCTCCTCCACATGACAGCACAGTAAAATTTCGGAGGCAGCAATGTGTTTTAACTTGTACCCAGTTTTCCTTTAATTTTATTAAATCGCGAAAATATTTCTTGGAGAAATAGACTTTGAAATAGATTTTGCAAATTGTACCACCAGCAGCTTTAAAATAGTAAATATCAAGTGTCAAATTCTTTGGCACCATTTGTGAAGTGCCCAAATCAGAGAATCACAGCATATGCTGAGTTGGAAGGGACCCACAAGGATCATCGAGTCCAACCCTCAGCCCTGCACAGGCCCATCCCCAAGGGTCACCCCCTGTGCCCCAGAGGATCATCCAAACCCTCCTGGAGCTCTGGCAGCCTTGGGGCTGTGCCCACTGCCCTGGGGAGCCTGGTCAGTGCCCAACCAGCCTCTGGGGGAAGAACCTTTTCCTGAAATCCAACCTGAGCCTGCCCTGACACAGCTCCAGCCATTCCCTGGGTGCTGTCCCTGGTCCCCCCAGAGCAGAGCTCAGTCCCTGCCCCTCCTCTACCCCTCCCCAGGGAGCTGGAACTGCCCTGAGCTCTGCCCTCAGTCTCCTCTTCTCCAGCTGAACACCCCAAGTGCCCTCAGTGTCCTCCCCCGGCTTCAAATCAAGGCCCTTCCCCATCCTCGTTGCCTCCTTTGGACACTCTCTAATGGCTCCAGCTCTTCCTTCCATTGTGTCCCCCCAGACTGCCCCAATATTGCAGGGGAGGCCGCCCCAGGGCAGAGCAGAGCGGGACAAGCCCCTCCCTGGCCCGGCCGGCCATGCTGGGCCTGGTGCCCCCCAGGACAGGCTTGGCCCTCCTGGCTGCCAGGGCACTGCTGACTCAGGGCCAAGTGGCCACCACCAGGACCCCCAGGGCCCTTTCGCTGCTCTGCTTTCCAGCCTCTCCTTCCCCACTCTGTCTGTACAATATTGGATAATGGGTTAGAACCTGGTTTCCCATTGGCCTGTTTAGTTCTTCCCTCAGATAATTGACCCATGAGCTGTTCAACAAATGTTTCGCTCAGTGCAGTGCTATCACATTCGGCCTTGAAAAATAATAGTGCAAACCAAAAAGAGCAGAAGATTTCATGTCCTTAAGTTTGTGCAAAAATTGGAAAAAAAAATGAAGAAATCCTAGTTTCTTTTAGCCTTCTGTAAGTTGCTGATGTGTAATAGCACACTCAGGGCTGGGCTGCTCCGTGCATTGGCTTGTGCTGCTGGCAGCCAGCCAGCTTGGAATAGTCTCTCAAAGTTGAACATTTGGTTCAGAAACATTGCTTAGCCCACCTTCTCACACGTCCTGAGGGTTTGGTAACACTCAAACGTGCCACAAAGTTTTTGGTTTGTTTTTTGAAATACGTGTCCCTCTTATGGGACAAAACCCAAAGCTGTGAAATCTTCTGCTCCATGCAGCAAATGGCAGTACTGTGTGTGGCTTGGGAGGAGTGAAAAAAGCAGAGGGAGATGTGACTTCAGCCTGTTTCTGGGGCTGGGGGTGAATTTAGCAGTCACAGGTGTCACTTCGTCCCCACAGCATCGCTGCTACTGGAGCAGCACCCAGTACCCGGCCGTGCTCCTCACCCTGCAGCCACTAAAGGGGCCTCCTCACCATGCTACTGCTTAAAATTCTGTTAATGCTTCTAATTATACCCCCAACCAGGGGCTCAGGGGTTGGATGTTGGGCAGGATTTGTCAGTCATGTGCTGAGAAGTGCTGGCTTTGCTGGCTTTACTTCGTGATCCACTTCACGACATGGTTCAGTGGGTATGATGGTATTCAGTCAGAGGTTGGAGTTGATAATCTTGAAGGTCTTTTCCAACCTTAATGATTTTATGATTCTATGACTGATTCCATGCTTTGACCAGCTCCCCTTCCAATAGCTCCTTCTCTGTTTCTTTCCTGCATGTGATGTGTGACACTTCAGTGGGCACGTTTGAAATGGGTTTGATGGGAATGCTTCCAATGTCTTCCACCCTGGCTGGTTTTGAGAGCCTGGCATTATGTTTTATGTTTATAAAACAGTAAAAAAGCAGCAACTGGATACATTCTTGAAAGAAATTTCTACCAACAGCAGCCAAGCACAAAGACAGCACCTCTTGCCTGCAAAGCCCCTGAGCTGCAGCTCATTGGGGATGGGAGATTATTCTGGAGATGTCCCACTTAGGCTTTTCCTGATTTTACACACTTTTCTAACCCAGCCATGGCTGGGGACAGAGTAGTGGCTTCTGTGGACCCATGGTCTGAGCCTGCTCAGCTTTTCTCACATTCCCACTCTTGCACAAGAGTGGACCAGCTGCCTTTCATTTTTTCAGGAGCTTGGTCTTGCATGAAGCCGAGTGAGGAACAGAGGACACAGGAGCCAGAGCACTTCACGCTCAGTGTGTGAGGACTGACAGGCCTGGAGCAAGGCCAGGACTTCTGGCATCCTGTGAGACACCCTGAGCCAGGTTCTGTACCTGGGCTGTGTAACTCAGTGATGATGCTCTCCTTTCTGAGAAGGACTCTTTTCTTCCAAGAAATGCTGGAACAGCCAGAGAGGTGTTTTTTGTTCAAGTGTGGTGGGCTGTGCAGCTCCTCGTGCTTTCACTTCCTCTGCTCACAGCCCTTGGAGAGCATTGCTGGAATGAGGTGAAGAGCTCCAGCCTCCATGTGTACCCAGGAGAGTGTAATGGTGAAGCTGATGTGTCCACAACCTCAGCTGGACCAGCAGCTTTCACTCTGGTTCAGGATGTGTCCAGTCATCTCAGTCATAGAGTCAGGGTGGTTATGGATTCCATCATAGAATCCCAGACTGGTTTGGGTTGGAAGGGACCTTAAAGATCATCTCCTTCCCCCCCTGCCATGGGCAGGGACACCTTCCACTATCCTGGGTCGCTCCAAACCCCATCCAACCTGGCCTGGAACACTTTCAGGGATAGGGAGTCCACAACCTCTCCGGGCAACCAGTGCCAGGGCATCACAACCCTCACAGGGAAGAATTTCTTCTTAAATTCATTCTTTTGGTCCATGTGCAAAGTTCTTTGCTGTTGTCTAGCTGGAAGATTGTATCTTCTTGGAAGTGTAGATGTGGTGTAGGGGGTGAGCTGTGCTCAGAGAGCTGAGGAGGTGGGTGCTGTGCAGGTGGATGGAGCTCTGAGCAGAGGTGGTGGCCTCTGTGCATATTTGGGATGTAGCCTGGCACACCTTGCCTTCCCTGAGATCCTCCTTACTACAAAAGTAGGAGTTTTGAAACTGGTCTTAAGTTGCTTTTACCTTTTGCTGCAGTATTGGATGGCATATTTATCCACAGATCCAAAATTCATGTTTCCTTTTTCCTGTGCCTCTCCAGGCACTGGGAAGCTCATGTCAGAAAGCTGTTGTTACCGGCAGCTTTCAAACCTGTAGCATAACTCTGCAAAGGGAAAATCTAGTGTTACCAACCCAATTTGTCCAAACTTGGGCACAGGTTTGTGTGGAGATGTCACTCTGAGCCATGACCCCACTGCAATGGTGGTCCCAGGTTTCACTGGGCTCTGGGAGCATCTGAGCCTGTGCAGTGAGTGTGTGACTGCAGGAGGAGCTCAGGGCTCTGGGTCCCATCCTCAAGGGCTGATTTCAGGGCCTCAGTTTTGGTGTTCTTTGTGTGCATCAGACGCTCTCAGTTGGGTCTGCAGCCCTTGTTACACTGCGGTCTCTGCAGAACTGGAGTTGTTAAAAGCTCCCACCCTGCCTGTTACTTCCCCTCGGGTGTAGAGTGCAACTGAAAGGACTTGTGAGAGTATCCTGAGCTTCTCAGCTGTGCCTGGGAGTGAGGAGGACACCTTCCAGGGCTTCCTGAAGACCTGGCACTGAACCTGCCACGGGATCGCTCTGTGCTTCCTGAGGGTGCTTGGGTGGGCCCTGCAGATGTGTTGATGTCTCCTTCAGATGGTGCTGAGCTTTGCTTGGAGGCTTTCCTGCTCTGGAAAGGAGTCCTGGAAAGTGTGTGTCCATGTGGGAGGAGGCTTTTCCTCAAAGTACTGTGAAAGGTGAATGTGCTCCCACATCACATTTGTATTGTCTTGTTCTGTAAATGAAAGAAAAAAGGATAAAATTTCATTATTTACTTCTTCCAAATGTATCTCCTGATATGATGAAGATCTTTTGCTGTCCAGCTCTTGCTCAGAGCCGCTCTAACATAGTCAGCCTGCAGTTTTCAAGAAGGCCAAGAACTTTGGCTGAATGAGGGCCCTTTCCCTTGGCTCTGCAGCTCATCTACGTGCCCTGGCAAGGGATGTCTGAGCAGTCACAGGGTTACTGGCAGGAGAGCAAGGACCACCTTACCCAACAGTCTGGAGTCCTGATGGCTGCAGGGTCACGAGTTTGAATGTCAGAGAGACAATAAAGGCAAAAGACCTTTGAACCAAAGTGTGAATTCTGAAAATACCTTCTGGTTACACAGTGTGAGTTGTTTTTTGTGGGCAACTTCATCGTAGAGTTCCCAGCAGTTTTCATCTGTTTGAATTAAAATTGGTGGAATGGACAGTGTCTCATTACATGGCTGATGTGCCACGGGAAGTAGGACCAGTGTCTCATCTGGTATTCAGAAGCTTTAAAGACAGGAGTTGTGTCGTGCTGGAGGTTGGACTTGGTGATCTTACAGGTCTTTTTCAACCTTAATGAATCAATTCTATGATTTTAAGTTAAATACATAAAAATACATCATGGAGTAAGTATTTGGCTCTGAAAATAAGTACATGGGCAAGATGTTAAAGAGTGCATGTGTGGCCTGTGTAGTTGCCCTTTCCATCAGCTTATTTTGGTTGATATGTTCTACAGTTCATTAAAAATCAGTTAATGCTCTTTCAAACTGACATTAACAAGGGACACCCAGAGTTGTAGCCCCTCAAAGCTGTGGGTAGTCACAGGTAGTGGGAGCTGTTTATGGTCTTCAGCAGTGTTTCCCATTTAGCTCAAAGCTCCGGAAGATGGTCAGGGAAAAATCAGTCTTGTATCCACCAAACACAAGTGGGTTGAGATTTATGTGTTGCATCCAGATTTTATGTTTCCTACACATTGCTGGAGGAACACAGAAGTTGCATTGGCTTTGCAAGGACACAGAACCTTAAGACCAAAGGTACTTCATCTGGCAGTTTGGTGTCAAGTGTTGGCCAACAGTGGCCAACAGTGATGTTGCTTTGCTTGGATGCTCAGCCACCTCTGCAGGTGCCACCACCTGCTGTTGCTGTCAGAGAACTGTCTCTGCTGGCCACAAAAGGTCTGAGTTGGGTTGTATGGCTGGGCAGGAATTGAGGAATCCTGCCATTGCCTGCAGAGAAAATTCACTTGATTGATTACCAGAATGGGGTGGGAAGTGTCCCTTCTGTCCCAGGAGGTTGCTGTGTCAGGGGGTGACCTGGAGCCTGGCTTGGGCTGTTTGAAGAGAGCCAGAGAACATGAAGTGGGTGGGTTAGGGGGATTCAATGAGGTCTGGACTCTTGCTTGGTGGTTAACAAGGAGAGGCCAGAACAGGATTTGGGTCTCAGGTGTTCATGTATTTTTGCCAAGTCCAGATGTGATGTTTGGTAGGAGCAGGAAGCTGTGGCAGCTTTTGGGTGTTTCCGCTTGTTGTGTTTGTGTTTCTGCTCTCAGCTGATCAGGGTTACCTGTCCCCTGGGAACACTGCAGGAAACCTTCCGTGTTTCCAGAGAAAACTCTCGACAGATCCCAAAGAGCAGTACCTGGTTATATTGTAGTGGCTTCTGTGTCAGTCTGTATAAACTGTCAGTCTGGACAGCGTTCCCCATCACAGAGCTCACCACCTGGATCTCTCCATCCTGGAACACCCTTCTTAGCTTTGGAAAGCAGTCAAATGACCCTGTTTTCATTTACTAATGATTGCAGTTGCAATCAGTGTTCCTTTCACTGGCCAGGTTGTGTCTATTGGCTGTTTGATGTTTTGACTACCCAGGAGAGGCTGCGGATGACCCTTGGCACTTAGATAACCTCTCCAAAACAAAGGAATGATTTTGTGAATAAAATGTAAGACTGAAATTCAAGAGATAAGTGTCTGGTGCTCACTAGATCCTTTTCTGTGGCTCTGGGCAAGTTATGTGATCTGTCTTAGATTTTCCAGCACAAGAAACTAAGAGATATTGCTTCATCAATTCACATCACAATTGTCAATATTCGCCGGTGTTTGGCAGACAGCAGGGTGTTTTAGACATTTTGGTTGGTGTTTTCATGGCTTTGAATGTTTAGAGTGATTGAGGGAGGTTTACTTGGGCCTCTGGAGCCCTCTTGCCATAGAGGAGATCTTCATTTGCATTGTCCTTGTCCTCTTTAGAGGTAGAAAAGCATTACCATGTCTCAGCTTGAAGGTGGCTTTCTCCTGCTAGACCTGAGTGAATTTTTGTCTGCTGTAGATAAGCAACAGAGGAGCATCAGCCAGTAAACTCAGCAGAGGTGCTGGGGATTTTGGTGTACAAGGAGATCAATTGCTGTGTCATTATAAAGGTGGTTATTTCCAGGTCAGAGTTGAGATACCCCACAATAAACTGTCAACACCTTGAGTATATTATGCTCAGTCTGTGATAAACTCCTTTATTGCTGCCAGACTGCCATCTTTCACGGGTGTTGGATTTCCTTCCAAACCAGCAATAAATAATAATAACAATAATAATAATAAAAAGTTGCTTGTATGTTATGTTTTTGAGCACTGACAATAGCCTTTGGAAAAGTCCGGTGTTGCTTCCCCGGAGGTCTCCATGGCTACTCTCCATGCTGGGTTTTAACAGCCGTGCTGGCTAATGCAGCAGAAACACATTTGGCTTTTCCTTTTGGCTGTAATGAATAGCAAACTGCTGCGTATTCATTAAGGGAAGCAACTTGCAGAGGTTAAGTGTTTGATTTCTGGAGCTCCCGTCTAGGGCAGTCATCAAAAATAAATTGGGCAGCCAAGGAGGAAAAGGGGTTTATAAGACATAAAGTGGGAAGAAAATAATTGCTACCTCATTCTTTGTTTCCTTTCTTGGGTTTTGCAACTGTAAGTCAGGATCTCTGGGTCCAAGCTGTGTAGATTTTTGTTAGATGTGATCAGATTTGCCGGAGAATGAGCTTTGTTTTTGACAGGAACCCATCTGACTAATTCAGCAAAAATAAACAGGCTCCTGCAGTCCAGGCAGGATGGAGGAAAATGGCCCTGTCTTCAGTGGCTGAGCAGCACCACTGTGAGTCCAGACAATGCTCTGTCCACCTTCTGTGAGCTTGGAAAGGTCCATCATCATCCAGGCACAGCCTCCTGCACTGCCCAGGGCAGCAGCTCCAGAGTCAAACCCATGGGGTTTGTTTGGCCCAGAGTTTCTCCTCAGAAAAACGTCTGTCCCCCTGGTTTCAAGGCCCTGGGAATGGTGTTGGACTCTCCCAGGTTTGGATGTCCATGCCCATATCTACGAGGAGGGATGGGCACATGTCAGGTACCTGCTGTAGGATATGAGGAGTTGGGTGGTGGATGTGCCTCTTCCTTTCCCGTCTTGGTTGAATTTGTTGCACATAAAATGGAAACAACACAAAATAATGATGTCACTGGTGGTGTCAGCACATTGCACAGCCTCATAACCCTCTGCTGAACACCTCAACCTCCTTCTCCATGGCCTCACAGGGACCCTTTGGTCTCCACCACAACAAATAGGTGGTTTCCAGCCCTTCTTCCAGAATAATGTCCTTCTGCAGCATGTTGGTTTGGTTTTGGTTTTATTTCCTAGTTGTACAATCTTATATTTGGCTGCTGAAAAATGCATCTTGTTTAAATGAGTCCAGCACCCCCATCGATCCAGATGGCATTGTATTAGTGACCTGTCCTCTTTAATTATGTGCAACTAATTTTTAATTTTATGTTCTCTGCAAACATGACTGGGAATGATTTTCTGGCTGCTTGTAAATTGGTGATAGATATTGAATCCTTTCAGGGATTGCTTTCTCTTGGAAGAAATGAGGATTCACTCATTACAGTTAGTTTTCAAAATTCATCAGATAGCTGTTTTTTAATCCACTTAGTATGTGTTTACATTGATTTCTGGTTTAGGGCTGTTTTTTTTTTTTAATTTATTTTTTTGACTCAACATCTTGTGCAATAGTAAGCCCTGCAAAAATCTAAATCTCTGCTTCTAAAAGAGTTATCTTTCTCAACCAAAGCCATAAATCTTATCGGGAAGTAATGCAAAGTCTGTTTGATGGGGCTGGTTTTCTTTCTTCTTTCCCATGGGAAGGCATACAGGCTGAATTTCTTGCTAAACCATTTTTATCCAGGTTGGCACAGGGTGTTCACACCTGCAGAAAAATTGATTTGAATCCTTTCCCCACATTTCTGTGTGTGAGGTGTGTGTTGGATCTGCCATGGGTACCTGAGTGTCTTTTTGGTCTGGCACCATCACACAGTAACTGCCATTTCTCAGAATTGTATTTTATCCACATTTTTTGTTGAGGAAGTCAATGTTATGTGGTATTTACAGAGAGAGGATGAACTGTGAGGTGTTTGGAAGCCTCATCTATGTTAAAAGTCTGTCTTATTGGTGTGGCAGGACATGGTAGGGATGTCCATCCAAAACCCACTCCTTGTTTAGGAGTCTTCAGGGAGTCTGAGGAGGAGGACCTGGACCTGGGAATAGTTCAAGGGCAATGGAGGGATGGATGTTGCACCACCTGCTCATGCTCATGGCTGTGTTTTCCCAGATGGAGCAGCCCCGGCCGTTCCATGCCCATGAAATGCCTGAGCATGGGGATGGCATGGCTGTCTCTGAGGCTCGTGGCATCTGGGACAATCAGAGCAGTCAAGAGCTCTTGATTGGATTAGGTTGAAAGTGGGGTGGAAAGTTTGAAGTGTCTTCATAGCTGCTGCCTAGATCTGCGTCTTAAAGCCCTTTGTAAGTCACCCAGACACTGCTGTGCCACCCAGAGGGGATGGGGTGTGGGGGGCTCAGCTCTGTGCCTCCCCCTGGGCTGTTCCATGGTGGGATTTCCATGGCCAGGAGGGAGGTGGAGGTGCCACCTCCAGCCGTCTGGCAGCACCCAGCACTTGAGTGACCGTGGAGTGATTCAGTGTCCCCCATTAGTGCTGGTGTTTAGGAGTCAGTGGCTTCTCTTGGCAGCCCTTGCAGTGTTTTCACAGGGAGAAGAACATGGGCAGTGTTGGTGGGTGATGTCTGACCTTCTGATGCCCCTCCTGTGACTCTGCCATGTCCCAGGCTCTGGGGAGGGCCCTGTGGTCAGACCAACACGTTGCCTACAAAAGGTTTGTTAGACAAGAGCTATCTGTGCCTTGGAGCAGTGTTAAAAAGCTCAGGAGCCTTTTCCAAAGGGCATGGAAGTCAGTGGAAGACTTAATAAGCTGAAAAGCCTCAACATGAGATTTAGAGGGGAATAGGAGACTCTGAGTGTGTCTGTGTGGGTTTGGGGGTCGGGGAGTGCTGGAGGTAATGAGACCTTGTACATTCTTCCCTGAGCTCTGAGACAAGAGGAGAGGGTGGGCAGTAGGGATCCCATGGGTGGGTCTAGGAGGAAGATGAGAAGCTGGAGAGTGGACTATATCTCATCAGGGTCCTTATTTAACCTGTTTGGTGTTTCTCTGGTGGTGTTTTGGGCGTGGACTGTCTGTGTTGCTGACCTTGACAAATACCCGACCACAGAGGGCATGGAGGGCTTTGGTTTGCTGGGGGTTTGCAAAGTGAGATGGGAGAGTTTCTGGGCTGGAGCAGGGTCTGGGTCCTGCAGGGTCCATGGTGAGCAGCTGACCCCAGCCCAGGCTGCAAATGTGATACAGTGCCAGGAGTCAGCCCTAGGTTCAAATCAGCCCCTGAGGCACCAAAGGGCTCGGCAGCAGGGTGCTGAGCTGAAGCACAAGCCCAGGGTGTGTGAAGGTCTGTGAATAAGCATTTGTTTTTCATGCATTGGGCTGAAATCTTTTGTTGCCTTTATGGGTAAAATGAAGCCTGGTGGTGAATCAGCCCCTTTAAAATCACACACAGTGCTGTAGATCTGGAGCCTACTGCTAGAAATCAGGGATGGTAAGAGCATCAGAAATTTGAAACAGCTTTATTTGGATGCTGAAAGCCTCTGTGGTTAATAGAGCTCGGGGATAAGGTTTTTATTAGAGAGAAACCCCTGTAGTTTAGGGTAAAGCCAGGCCCCAGCTGATGGAATTAAGGAGAAGGATCCTCACGCACGGAATGGGCTCATTTCAGAGGCTCTTTGCCTCTCTCTGCCTTCCAGCACAGCTCAGTCAGGGCACCACCTCTGCTGCTGCCTGTGCCTGTGCTCCCTCTGGGGACAAACTCCTGGGAGGTTGGATTCTGGTGATGCTTTAAAGGAGCAGATAATTGACTCGTGGGCTGGAGAGACAGAAGAAAAGAGGGAAGTTTGGGGCTGTGAAGGCAAAAGCAATGCTCGGTTTGAGAAGAGGCACTGGAGGCACTGGAGTGGAGAAACACAAAATCCTAATTGGGCAGAACTTCAGTGTGGTTCTGAAGGAGCAGCAGATCAGAGGGAGATCCGTGTGGAGCAGCACAGCCTGTGTGGGAGTTGCTGTTGTGCTCCTTGGGACATTGCCAGAGACATGGGCTAGATGATGAGGAACTTGGAGAAGGCTTTAAAACCAGGCTTTGAGCGTTTTTTTGATGAATCAGAGGGAGAAATGCTAAAGAATTTCGGAAAAGGAGAGTTGCAACATTAGCGTGGTGTGATATGACGCAGGAGAGGGACGGTGGCCTCCCGTGGGATGTGCTCGGGAAGGTGCTGATGGTCGAGGATTCCCAAATTCAGGGGTGACATCAGTGATAAAGGAGCAGCCTGGGAGTGATCTGAGCCTGCCCATCTCCTCCCAGTTGCGATGGAGATGGATGCAGATGCTGACACTGGTGCTCTTACCCGAGTCGTGAACAATCCTTTGCCCTATTCAGTTTTTACTTTACTAAAATGAATATCATGGACTTCTTAATAGTCATAGGAGCATAAAAATCTCAGTGTATCACAATTCATCATGCTTTAAAAATTGAATTTCTGTTGAATTATGCCCTGCTGCTGCAGTGCTGGGGAAAAGCTCTTATTATTCATAACTATAAATACAGCTATGTCGAGATTTAACTGGTGCCTGAAGGCTTTATGCTGTACTTTCATATTGACAAAGCAAACACTCTTATGGATCAGTTTAAGTTTATGGAGCCTTTCCCCACTGTTGGAAGCAGCAATCCTGGAATCCTCCTCTCCAGTCCTGAGCTGTCTCTGAGTAGGCAGGAGGGTTGTGGGCACTTTGACCCTTCAGGACTGAGATAAATGACCACCAAAAAAAAGGAAATCCCAAAAAAAAGAGATACAATCCCAGTTAGGTGAGTGAGTAAAACTCTTGGGTACCAGCTGGAGGACACGTTTCAGGACCAACACCAGCTTGTAGGGAGTGCCTGGGTTTGGGAGAGTGGAGAGCAGGTTACAAGGGCTGAAGGAGAAAGAGGTGGAGAATGAGATGAAACCCCAGAAACTGCCTGAATCTTCATCTTCATCAACACAGAGGAGTGATTGCACATTAATTAAAGATTCCTCTCTGTAGGAAGTTTCTCACATGCTCTCCTTGGTGGGCATCAACGAACACTTTAATGTTTAAATGCTTAATGTTCCTCCTTGTCCCAGCTGAACATTGAAACAGACGTGATGTCTGATGTGGACAGACCTGGCTCCGTAGAAATTTGCTCAAGTTTATGTTTTGCTTTTTGAACATCCATTTTGGGCCTGAAACATGGAAAAGTCCCGTAATTTGGTGCTCAGCTGAGGCTGAATTCGAGGCCTTCACATGGATTTTACTGTGACACAAGAGAGAAGGGAGTTAATCTATTACAGGAAATAATTAACATATGGAAACAATTCTTAAAAGCGGGATTGGGTCAATTTGGCCTCTAGGGACAAGGTGGGAAAGATTCTGATTGGATTTGGAAGGAATTTTTTTTGTGTGGTTATAATTAGAAATTTACACATAGCAAAAGAAGCCTTGCTGTTGGATGTTGGTTATCGTGGCCCGTAGGTTGCTTGGAGTTTTGTTTGGTTTATGAACTCTTTTCTTAATATAGCAATTGGGCCTTGCAGAAGTTTGGCAGTGACATGTTTAACTTTTGACTTAGTTTGGACATTCAATATTTTTCTTACAAAATAACTCTGATGCATTTTTATTTTTAATAAAAAAAAATTAATAATCTCTCGGGAACTGAAATTCTGTATTTGAGAAATTGCAAAGCCTCCATTCTGGGCTTTGTTCCACTGAAAGCAAGACAGCAAAATCGGCGATTTCATGGTAGTTGGATTTTCTACTGCATTTCAAAACTGGTTTCTGTGTGGGAGTATGGAGCGATGAGGAAAAAGTTTTAAAAATGATATCCCTGTGTCCAGGTCTGGGGCCCCTTTGCTATTGGAGCCAGGCTGGGAGAGCTGGGGGTGTTCACCTGGAGAAGAAAAAGCTCTGGGAGACCTTAGAGCTCCTTCCAGGGGCTAAAGGGGCTCCAGGAGAGCTGGAGAGGGACTGGGGACAAGGGATGGAAGGACAGGACAAGGGGGAATGGCTTCCCACTGCCAGAGGGCAGGGACAGATGGGATATTGGGGAGGAATTGTTGGCTGTGAGGGTGGGGAGGCCCTGGCACAGTTTCCCAGAGAAGCTGTGGCTACCCCATCCCTGGAAGTGTCCAAGGCCAGGTTGGATGGGGTTTAAACCAACCTGGGCTAGTGGAAGGTATAAGGTCCTTTCCAACCCAAACGAGTCTGTGGTTCTGGATCATGTTTTGCCCTACAGGAGGTCGAAACAGGGGCCTGGTTGTTGATGTGCTGGTTGATGTACTGAGTCCCTACAAGGGAAGAGGCTCAATCGGTTTGTTTGCCTTGGAGTTATTTAGAAATCTTGCTGAGTGGGCTGGAGGCTCCTGCCATGCCAGGGCCCAGGAGACAGGGCAGAGGGCTCGCCTCTCATCCTGGTCTGACGTGCTGGGCTCTCTCTGTGCACAGGTCAGAGTTGTTGGGATGTGTTTGGAGGAGGATGAGGACGGGGCCAATGGCTGGGCAGGAAATTCCTTCCCTCATTTTTTCAGAAAGATTGGATTTTTGCATGGAAATGACCTGTATCTGAACAGAAACCATTGCTATGGAGGATTTTCTTTCCCAGTGGATTGAACCTGCTGGGTGGTGACTCCTGAAGCAGGAGCAAGGGGGGTCTGTGCTGCTGTAATTCTTAATTTAATGTGATGCTGCTCAAACAGGAGGAGATTTGGGCACATGGAAACCAGGTGTGATGGAGCAGAGCTTGCTGGGCTGGACTGGACTTTCTACTCTTCCTCCTCCTCCTCTTCCTCCTTCTCCTGCAGCAGGACTGTCAGCACTCACCCCTTGCCCAGCAGGACCCTGGGGGCTGCAGGCACCAATTTGGGGTGGCCATGGGCACGTCCCTGGGCAGACAGGACATTGGTGCTCCTGGGAGCTCCCACGTTGGCACAGGGACTTGAGGGGTGGCAGTGGCAGATGCCAGAGGCCACTTTGGGGTGTCGGCTGTGTGGAGAGGGAGGTGCTGGCACAGGTGCTGAAATTGGGCATCCATGCTCCCAGAGGGTGATTCCTGCAGCGTTTCCCAGACAAACACTCAGGAGATGCCCCACTGTGCTGCACCACGGCCGGTGCTTTCTGCAGCCCCAGCCTGTGCTTTCTGCAGCCCCAGCCTGGCTTTGCCTTCGGTGGTGACCATTAATTTGAAGGAAAACAGGAAAAACTGGTTCAGTGCACTTAGAATACTTGAAAATTAGAGGACAAACATACATGTGCCATGAGCTGGGGGGTCCCCACACTGGTCAGGGGGGCTGGACCTTCCCCAGTCCCCCCGTTCACACCCAGTGTAATTGGGGCAGGGTTTGCACAGGCTGAGCTTCACCCCCGGGTTTGGCTGCCATGGTGTTGGTAACACTGAGATCAGCTAAATGGGAACATGATGTGGAAAGAGGGGCTGTGGCAGCTCCCAAAACCTCCCTCAGGATCTTCAAAATATTTTTTTGCGTGGAGAGATAATGTCAGGATAAGGGGGAAGGTTTTAAAGTAAGACAGAGGAGTTTTAGATTAGATATTATGAAGCTTTACTCAGGGGGTGGAGAGGTCCTGGCACAGGTTGCCCAGAGAAGCTGTGGCTGTCCCATTCCTGGAAGTGTCCAAGGCCAGGTTGGACATTGTATAATTTCTTTTTAGTAGAAGACCAGGGGTTTCTGACTTTCCAGTTTTGGAGGACCTCAGAGCTGTGGATCTTGCAAATACCAACAAGTTGATTTGTGAATCCCTAATGAAAGGGCAGATGCAGCTTGTCCCGTGAGCTGTGCTGATGCAGGGGAAGCCTTGGAAGGAGAATGCTCAGGTTCCTGTGGGCAAACCATGGCACAGGGACAGTAACTGAGGCAGGGACCACTGGTCATGCCAGTGCTCACTTCTTGCTTCCAGCACATCTTTTAAATTCAGGAGAAGGCAACATGTTTGTGCTTTGCATGTGCTGGCCGGGGTTTTTCCATGGGAATGGGCCCTTTATCGCTAAATCGGAGCCTCTCTGGGCTGGTGAGCGCTGCTGGTTCCTTCAGGGTGTCCTTTCACCTGACTTTCCCCAGCAGGGCAGGTGTGTGGACTCAGACCTGCTGGCCTCCCTGGTTAATGATTGCCCATGACTGCTCATGGCTTGACTGGGTGACTGTCTGGAGCGAGCAGGGAGCTGAACCTGAGCGAGGGAAGCAGGTCTTGGTGCTCATCCTGCATCCTGAACAGTGCTCAGGCTGCACCAGCACCTTTGGGTTTCTCCATCTTCCTTCCAAAATCCGTCCTAGTCCTCTGTGCAGATTCAGAGAGTCTGAATGTGACAGGAATTGGAGAAATTGTAGAGCTGAGCCTCAGGTGGTGGCTCCTGGGACGCTGCCCTGGTCCTCAGCACATTGGCAGGCGGATGGAGGAAAATGCCTTTATGCCTTAACTTGGAGTGTTTAATTTAAAGCCAGACTTTGCTCATTGCAATTCTGCTCCTTGCAAGGGAGAGAAACTCCAGCTCAGAGGCCCAGGCCTCCAAGCAGATTTTTTAGATTTATTAAATAAATTGGTTATTGTTAAAAAGTGCTTATAGTTTTGTGTTTCTTATAGATCTGCGTCCATCTTGATGGGAGTGTTTTGGCTCAGTTGGTTAGAGCGTGGTACCAGTAATGCCATGGTTGTAGGTTCAGTTCACTTAAGAGTTGGACTTAATGGTCTTTGTGGGTCCCTTTCAACTCAGACTGTTCTGTGAATATCTCAGAGGGTGCAGAGGTGTGTGGTGGGACCCGGAGCAGCTCAGCTGCCCTCCTGTGCCAGGATCAGCATTGCCAGGCTGGACCCAAACCCCCAGAGCTCCCACCCCACAGCACCTTCAAATTACAGCCTCCAAAGGCCATTTTATTTTTATCATTTACCACCAAAGCAGTTATTTCAGCAATGCCTGGCTGCTGCTCTTGGCCATTTCTGGCTGACCAGCCGGCTCCGTGTCGCGTGGTTTAATGATTGCACACTTGGTGCTGGTTAAATAGTGCTCAACAAGGAAATGGGGGAAAAACCACACTGGGATAATCTAAGAAAAACAAGGATTATAAAAATGGCTCGGAGGCGCTGGCTGCTGGAAGCAAAACCTATTTTGTGGGTTTGTTGCTGCACCTTTGCTTGGAAAAAAATATTGGAGCAGTTGTTGCACTGGTTTGCTCAGCAGATGGGCTGTGCCATCAGTGGCACATTCACCCGTCTGGAAAGCAATTATGTGGCTTGGCCCGGGCTTGATTTGCACTTCTATTAGCACGGGCTTAACTAGGGCTGCCTTTGGAGGGAGGCTGGAGAGATTAGTTCCCTTTGAAAACAAAAAAAATCAAAACAAAATCAAGCCCATGATGTGCCATGGAAATGTTTCTTCAAAAAAAAAGGGGGGGGGAAATTGCCATTTTTATTCAAAATGTTTCAAAAACTGTTGTAAGGTGACCTTAAAATTCACGTTATTGGTGCCAGTGCAAGAGGAAATTTAAAATAATGTAATGGTGAGCAGTGCTGGCTCCATGGCCTTTTTTACAGTGTCATCAGCTGTGGGAAGTTCTCCTTGTGTAGGTCAAGAAATTCACTGTTAATGTTTTATGTTTAATTCTCTCGTTATAAGGAAGGACACGACTCATGACGTTGGCATTCCTGTGGTGCCAGCAAGAGCTGCTGGAAGAAGATCCACTCTTGGTGTGCTCGGGGTTCCCCAAATGTGGCCTGTACTGAGACAGGGACAAGGACAGGGACAGGAACAGGGCCCTCTCCTCTCCCATCAGGCAGAGCAGGATTTTCTCCTCCGAACAGCCCTGCACTTCTATCTCCAGTGTCAGCCAAGAAATCCAGATATGAGAGGCTCAGTACATGGATCTTCCACAGGGGTGAAGCTCCCGGTCACTTATTTTAGTATATTTGCTAAATAGGAACTACCAAAAAAGCCCATATAAAGCCTTAAGTGTTTTCTTTAATTTTTTTTTTTTTTGGAGTATAAGACTTTATGAGCTTGAGGTATTGAAGGCTTTCCCAAAATTCCAGTGTGCTGGCACGTGGGATGGGATTTGCAGAGCACCTGTGTGGTGGCTCCTGGGAGTGGAGCTGGTGGCAGGGCATGGGGGGACAGCAGTGCCAGGGTGTGCATTTGCACCAGGGCTGGTTGTTTAAATTCTTCCCAACTTCCTCATTGCCCAAAAGCCTTTGCTTTCTGCTCTCTGACAGCGGTGCTGAGAAGGACATGGCTTGGAGATGCCTTTAGATTTATTTCCTAGTTCTGTTTGAAAAGTAAATGAGTGGGAGTTGCTGGTGACTCTGCAGGGTCATGGGCACGTGATGTGGCCATGACTCATTGATGTTATTTCTTCTTCATGTCATCAAAAAAAGGATAAAAAATCCTACGAATAGCAGTGAAAAGGCTGGTTTGGAGTCAGTTTGTGCCATTCCCACTCCCACCAGCTGTTCTGTCCTCGCTGCCACGTGTTGCTGGTGCTGCTGCAGATGGTTCAGCTGGAATGAACCACTCACCTGGGCAGCCCCACTTTGGTTGGGCTGCGTGTACCCAGCTGAAGGCACGGGAGGAGGCTGGGGATGAGTGCATGGGAGGCTCTGTCCCAGCACTGGGTGCTGCTCCAGTGCTGAGTGTGTGGGAGGGTCTGTCCCAGTGCTGCTCTGGCACTGGTTGGTGCTCCAGTGCTGGGTGCTGCTTCAGCACTGGGTGCCCGCAGTGGTGGCTGGGTGCTGCTCTGGTGCTCAGTGATGCTCAGGTGCTGGGTGCCCTCTCCTGCACTGGGTATCCGCTCTGGCACTGGATGCTGCTCTGACTCTGGGTGCACCTCTGGTGTTGGGTGCCTGCTTTGGCTCTGGGTTCCTGCTCTGGTGCTGGGTGCCTGCTTTGGCTCTGGGTTCCTGCTCTGGTGCAGGGTGACTGCTCGGGTGCCACGTGCTGTTCCATCACTGGGTACCCACTCTGGTGCTGGTTGCTGCCTTGGCAGTATGGTCCTGCCCCAGTGTTGGGTGCTGCTTTGGCACTGGGTTCCTGCTCTGGTGCTTGGTTCCTGCTCCGGTGCTGGGTGCTGTTCCAGCTCTGGGTGCTGTTCCAGCTCTGGGTGCTGTTCCAGCTCTGGGTGCCTGCAGGATCAGCTGCAGAGATCCCGGTGCTGGCTGGGGGTGGGAGGGCCCATCTGTTTTTGTGTGCCATAACCCTTGCCATGTCCCTGCCCCGGGAATGGGCCGGCCCTGGCCCTGAGAGCCACTCTGCTCTTCATTAATAGCTCTACTTAATCTCCACACAAGACTTTTCCTGTGGTATCCCTGTAAAACAAAGCAAAACAAAACAACCTTTCTTCCTCCAGTATCTCGAACACACCACCCCCTCCAAACAAACAAAAAAATCCTGATTCCTCCTCTCCTCTGATGAACAATGACTCATTCAGCTTTTTTTTTTACTATTTTTTTATTTTATTTTTCATTTTGGCCTGTGCCTCTCTGGGGCGGAGCTGGCAGTGGTGCCAGGATGAGCATTGCCCAACTCAACCAGCCCCTGCCTTCGACTCTTTAGAACTCTGCCAAAACTTTTATAAGTGTTTGGACCGAATTTTTCCAAGCCAGGTGTCTGCCTGAGGGGGAAATTTGTTTGGAGAAGTCATAGTAAGAACTCCTGCTCTGGCTGATGAATGAGTTCAGAGGAAGGTGGGTTTGCCCACCTTTTGAGCCCAAAAAATTGATGGGGGGTAGGGAGGAACCCAGTTTTTCTGAGTCCTTAGAGGGGATCTTTTGCCTTTTCCTGATCTTTAAGAATTTTTGTGAGTTTGAGACCTTCCCACCATAACCTGATCCCCCATTTAACATGGTTAAATGACCCACCAGGCTCAGGTGGCCAGTTCGGGGCTGGTGCCATCACTGAGCACTTTCCTTCAGGGAAGGAGGAAAACCACTGCTGGGTGTCAAGTGGGAAACTGAGAGAACATTTTGTATTTCAGGGATGTGGCCCTGTGGAAAAACACCCTGATCCAGGCAGGTTTTTAACCTCAGAACGGGAATACTGTGAATGCTCAGCTGGGGCCGAGGGGCTGAGCTGAGCATCCCTCCTGTGGCCTTGGGGTTCCCACAGTGCCCAAACCCAGGTAGGAAGGAAAGTGCAAGTATGAGAGGAGGAAAAAAAAAACAAACAAAAGAAAGAAAATAATAATAATTTCTAGAAAATATTCTAAAAATTCTGGTTCTAAATTAAAAAAAATTATTATTCACAAACACTGCAGAGTCACTGACCCAGTCATGCAGTGGCAGCCCCGACCAGGTCAGTGTGGCAGCTGAAAAATTTTCTTTTTTTCCCCTTTATTTTCGTCTTTTTTTCTGAATCACATGATATGCTGGACGGGTTGAGGGTCCTGTGGAAGAAGTGACATGTGATCACCATCTCAGGGCTGTGTCAGAGCGCGGGGCAGGCTGGTGGCACATTGCACAGGGTGGAATCCACCCAAATTTTGGCAGTGTCTGACTTTTTGATTGTGCAACGATGTTATTTTTTCAATGTGGTTTTAATGTAAGCCCTGCATAGGGTTAGGTTTCCAGTGTGGGCTTTTAATCCTGGAATTATTTGATGGTGCTGTTTGCTGGGTGCCCGTGGTCAGTTGGACTCCCCAGAATTTATGAGCCTGTTGGTTGATGCATCCCCTTGTTTACTTTCTCTCACTTTATCTGCTAATTTCCATGTTCTGTCACGTTTTTCCTTTCAACCTAATGCCTTAATTCTGGTGCTTTATTAATCTGTCTAATTATGTTGAGTTCAAGTTGTTTGAAATCCACTTATGTTGGTATAGGAAGTACTTACTGTATTAATCAAACGATCCAAGGTGGCTTCTCCTCTGAAGTCCTTAATTTGTGCTGTACATATTCCTGCTAATAACAGCGAACTTTGGAACAATGCACGTTTCCTCTGTGTTTCCAAGGAGACCCTGAAATACATTAATTCTGTGGGTTTTTTCGAGTGCACCAATAATTCACCCAGGATTGTGAGATGGTCCCTTGTGCGGACACACCAAACCCCATCAGCCTCCAAAATCTCTGTGCAGGGTTGGCAAAGGGCTGGAGGGAAACAGCTGCTTATCACAGGAAATAGTTTTCTTAAAGGTTTCAAACATAATACGTGTTTTATGTATATATATATATTTTAATATACGTGTTAGATATATTATTTAACATAATACATATAATATATAATATAATAGATAATATAATAACTAGATATGTTATATAATACTATTTGAAATAGCACACTGAGTATTTGATATTTGTATAACATAATAAATAAATATATAAAAAGTTTTCCTAAAGATTTCAAAATTTTGTATAAATAAGCTTTTAGGAGCCAGGGTAAGGGACAGGACCCCAAGAGGGCTCTCAGTTTGGATGGAAAGCACCTCTTTTGCCATCAGCATTTTGTTTCTTTTTCTGAGAGAACAGAACAAACACTGCGGAGGAAGGTTTGCTCCATCTCTGCAAGGGCAGAATGGTGTTTCCCACCTGTATATACTGAATTTTCATTAACCTTTTCCCTTGCTGGTTCATTGGTGGTGGGGTTTTCCCTTAACTTTTGTGTCCTCCACATGCCCCAGCTCTGTGGTGAACGCTGTCGGAGGGAGGGTCATGAAAAACCTGCAGAAACCAGGTTTAGCTCTGGTTGGAGCTGTACAGGTTACAGAATCACAGAACATTCTGGGTCGGGAGGGACCCACAAGTATCATCAAGTTCAGCTCTAAAGTGAAGATCCCTCCCTACAGGCATCCAGCCCACCACCGTGGCATTGTTAGCACCAAGCTCTGACCAGCTGAGCAGTGGCACCAGGGAAGGGGAGGTGGCACAGAGCAGGGCTGAGCTTAATTCTAGGACTGTCAAGCTCTGTTGCTGGCAAAGTTATATCTGTAGGGTTTAACTCAGAGGGGACCAACAGTGCTCAAAGAGCAGCATCTCAGTTGCCAAGACATCGGAGACAACACCAGCCACAGTGACTGTGTGAAGACAGGAGAAATTGTAGAATTTAGAGGCATTTAGGACACTGAACAGCACTTTTGCTGATGCCTTAAAAGTCTCTCCCCATCCAGAGCCACCACTGGGGACACCAGGGAAGTGGTGGGACCACTGACAACATGTGGCTGGTACTTCAGCCTCTGAAAGCTCCTGCTCTGCCCTGCTCTGCTTGTCAACAGGCTTTGCCCTGTGCTTTTTGTGGGTCTGGCATAATAGTTAAGCAAGGCTTTGAGAAAGCTTTGAGGATTTAGTTCAGTGTTTCTAAACAAATACAAAAGTGGGTCTGTGCAGGAGCCTGTGTGGGACAGGATGGGTTGGCCTGGAGGGACGATGAGTGTCCTTCTCCCTTAGCATGTGGCAGTGACTCCAGACAGCAGTTATCACAATAAGGGTTGGGCACCATTTTTTTTACTCCCCTCGTCCTGTTTGTGCTCCTCTGCCTGTGGAAAATGGTTGTTTGTCTGCTGGGTGATTTGGGAGCAAGGGTTCCCAGCTGGACTGGTCCTCACAGCACCGGGCACGTACCAGATCCCAGCCCCTCTCCTGAGCTTAAGTGTGTCATGCCAATAATAGCATTAAGGTTTCAAACTGAAGGAGGGATACTTTTTTTGTGTGTGGTGGTTAATGATTAATTAGGTCAAATTCTCCAAAATTAGACTGCTGGAGAAGGGATGGGCCAACAATTTGCATTTTGACAAAACCTTGCTACAGAAACTGATGGGGGGCTCATTCCACCTCCTCCCCCTGCACTCTCCATCCCATGCCCCAAACTCGCTTTTCCCCAGAAGAGGTTCATTTTTAAAATTGTATCCATTAATATCCCAATTTCCTTTTTTCCCCCCCTTTTCAAATCTTGCATTAAACCCCTGTAGATTCTGCTTTAAGTAGGCAATTAAGCTAACAACATAATTATATCCCTTAATGCTCATTTTAACCGGTTTAGAGAAGAAACAAAAGGGGAAAGCAGCTTCAAATATATGGAAATAAAAGCTCTGTTGTAAAGATATTTTTGATACTCGTGATAATTTGTGCAAAGTGCAGAGTTGGCCCATTAGAGGCTGCAGGGGAGCCTGGAGGTCACGTTTAAGAGCCTCACGGGCACCATGGGGTTTTACCTTCTGAACGTCCTTTTCCTGAACCCTCTGCAAATTTCGGGGGATCCCAGGAGACTCCAGAGTATGTCCACTTCATACTGCAACATAGTGGCTGCATAGCTGTGGCCTGATAGGGTTTTCTTTTTTTTATTACCTCAGCAATTAGTCACCAGAGACCAATTCTGAGTCTGCAACTGCTGCTGCTCCGTCTGCGCAAGCGGAAAATCGAGTGGAGAGGAACATGGATGGAATTATTGCAGTGGGGCTGTGCCAGGGCAGGGAGGCTCCTGTGCCGGGGCAGGGCTGCAGGGTGGTTGTGCCCTTGTGGCAGGGAGCGGGATCAGAGCAGGATCACTGCTGTGGTTTGTGCAGAGCACACAACGGCCACAAAAATCTGCCTGCGAGGCACAAAGTTCTGTGAAGCTCCTCCGAGCTCGGAGCCGAGGAGCTGCTTTGGCATCACGGGTCTTGCTGGGGAACCTGAGTACTTCTGGGGCCTGACTTTCTGAGGGTAACGGGGCAGAGACTGGTGGTACAGCACAGGCACTGTGGGCACTGCTGTCCTTGGCAGAATGGAATAGAATCAGAACAGAATAATTTGGGAAGGGACCTTTAAAGCCCATCTTGTTCCAGCCCCCTTGCCAGGACAGGGACACCTTCCACTAGACCAGAGTGCTCAGAGCCCTGTCCAACATGACCTTGAATATTTCCAGGGATGGGGCAGCCACAGCTTCTCTGGGCCACCTGTGTGTTTTATCACCCTTATTGAAAAAAAATCTTCCTTGTATATAATCTAAATCTCCACTATTTTAGTCTAAACCCATCACCCCTTGGCCTGTCAGTACAGGCCCTGCTAAAAACTCTGTCCCCAGTTTCTAACAAGCCCCCTTTAAGTACTGAAAAGCCACAATGAATTCTCCCTGGAGCCTTCTTTTCTTCAGGTGAGCACCCCCAGCTCTCCCAGCCTGGCTCCAGAGCAGAGGGGCTCCAGCCCTTGGAGCATCTCTGTTGCCTCCTCTGGACTTATCCAGCAGCTCCACGTCCTGCATGTGCTGTTGGACCCCAGAGCTGGAGGCAGCTCTGCAGGTGGGGTCTCAGAGGTGCAGAATCCCCCCTCACCTTCTCCCTGCGCTGTGGGATCAGCCCAGGATGGGGTTGTTTTTCTGGGCTGTGTGTTCACCTTCACTCTCCTTGCCCACTCCCAGTGGAGGAGCCATTCCAGCAGCTTGGCCCCCGTTTGTGGATCCTGTCTCAGGGTGCAGCTGACAATGATCATCTGCATCCACTGAGGAGCACCAGCTTGATCCTCTTTTCTGGATCATTAGGGTGGACACAAGACAATTAATATTTATCTTCCTTAAGAGAAGGAGGTAGGGATAACCTGAGCTGAAGCATCTGGGATCCTTGAGCAGAGCCAGCAGGGATGTGTGCTGTGTCTACTCACATTGGCTGTGGTGTGACACCCAGATTTGTGGGGGCAGGGAGAGAAACATTCAGACAATCATTTCTTTGATGGCCTGCAGTGTGCTGGCTGACATGTTCACCAGTCACCAGAGGGGTTGGTGTGGGTTATATCACAGATATTCCCCTGGAGAACCTGCAGACATTGCCCACCAGGAGGGCAGTGGGCACCTGGACCTGTGGGTTCATGGACTGGAGCTTCTGTTAACTTGAGGGAGAAGGCAGCTTATAGTTCAGCTTCACTGCATGAATAAATAACCATTAGTTAATAAAAATTTTCCATTTTTGGAAAGGTGGCCTGCTTTGAAACCACTGAGGCAGGAACTAGAAATTGTCTGAATCATTCCTAGTGTGTAGGGGGATGGTCCACCTTAGGAAAGGGCTTTTGGGGTTTCAGCTGGTGAAAGAACAGAGTGTAAGTCACCGGATATTGGCCTTCTGTCTGTAAAATAAGTGCTAGATAAGGAAGGGAAGGAATTGGATGGAAGGAAGGGTGTTGCTCTTGTTTGAGTAGCATCTATTGCATGACTTGGTAATCACTATATAATCATGGAACCATTCAGGTTGGAAAAGCCCCCTAAGACCCCAGCCTGGGGTGTCTGCCCACCCCTCCAGGGGTGTGTCACAGTGGGTGAGATGATGTATGGCATTTTTGAAGAACTGGAGATGCCCTATTTAAGTTGCCATTTCACTAAAACAAGAAGTCCTTGAGTGTTTGCAGTGGTGCAGCTCCCCCTAACAGCCCCTGAGCCCCCGTCCTGCCCCTGCCTGGGGGGGCTGTGTCTCTCTCCAGAGACCTTCCCCTAAACTCAGGAGCATCCTGTGTCCTCCTTTGTGTTCAGGACCATGTGGAGGCAAAGAGCATCAAAGCAGAGGTGCCTCACCCAGGATGGAATTTGGTGATTTGAGGATGGTCCCCAGTATTTCCTGGGCTTTTCTACCCGTGCTCTGAACTGTCACATGGTTTTAATCCCACACTGGGAGTTTTACATGCAGAAGACAATTTTTGGGCTGAGGAAATTTCCCAGATGCTCAGTGGAGTAATTCAGTGGAGATACTGTGCTTTAAGCCAGTCACAAAATTGGTGATAACCATGTTCTGTGGGTACAAAACAGTTCATCCAGAAAACATCCCTGGCTGCTGCTGAGGTTATCCATGATCTGAGTGTGAAATAAAGCACCAAGGTGAATAATTGTCTGTGATGAAGTGTAGGTGAGCATCAGTTTTTCTTTTCTAATGGAAGAGCCTGTGGAATCTGGCATACCTCATCTTTTCCCAGTCCAGCATCTCCTGCAGTTGGTGCTCAGCTGGACTGGAGCTGATGTTCAGAGGGTTTCTGGAGGCATCTGGAGGAGGAAACAGCCCTTGGCCTGATTTTTTTTCTCCAAAGGACCACACGTCCTTTTCAGTGGGTTCATTGCTCCTTTCTCAATTTGGAGGCCCAACCAACCCTGCCAGGAAACTCAGATTCCATTTGGGAATTGGGCATTGGCACTTAGAGATTTCTGTCTCATCCTTCAACATGACCCAGGGCTGCATTGGAATTTTGGGGAGACAACTGCACCTGGCTTTTCTTTCTCAGGATTTGCAGCAGCTCCTGCCCTGCAGACTGGCAGAGGACTCATGGTGCTGCCTGCAGAATTCAACCCTAAAAGGGATCCTGTAAGAACATTTGTACCTTTTTTGCATCACATTGGAGGTTTTCCAAGACAAATCTGTCCTCTCTGCCAGGCTGTGCAAATAATGGATATTTTTGGTTTTTTCAAAGCTCTGAAAAACTGAAAAATTCCCTCTCAAGTTGAGCTGTAAGATTAATAGATTGATTCTAATTTTTGTTGTTGTGCAGAAAATAAGGAATATGTCTTTGGGTTGCATAGGCTCAAACAGAATCTGAGGGTTAGAAGTGCTTCGTTTAGATTTCGAACACATCTTACAGTTCTCGCTTAAAAGAATAAATAGGATGCATTTTGCCTGTATGAATCAGAAAATTTTAAATGTCAGAGATTGTGTCACTTCCATTTTTTGAAAATGAGTGTCACATTGTGCTGTGTGAGTGGTGCAGCAGGATGACACCAATCCTTGCAGTGGTCGGTGTCGCTGTAGCTGCACTTTGGGCTGAAAATCATCTCCCTGCAGCTCCGGGCCCTCGTGTGCTTCAGCTCCAGGAGCTCTGGGGAATTGAAGGTTGTGCCAGTCGGGTTCTGGTGAGGTTTGTCCCCTGCAAACATATTAGAAAACAGTTTTTTAGCCCAAGCAGTTGCTCAGATAGGGCAGTTTGGGAGTGAGGACAATGCAGGTGGATGGTCCAGGAGGACATCCCGCTCTCCCAGTGCCACGGGTTTGAGGAGCTCTGGGGGAGGGCTGAGGGTCCCCATCCCTCTGCCCCTGGGCAGTGTTTGGGTTGTCTCAGCAGGGTCCCTCCTTTGCATGTTCAATCGACCCAGGAAACACTGGTTTCCTCCTCATTTCCCAAATCCCCATCGTTCTTGGGAAGCCGGCAAAGCCACCCACCCTTGGGCAGAGCAGCAGCTTTACAGGGGTTTTTGGCCTGGTTTTTAGTTGGGTTTATTTATTTATTTTCTTTTTTAAAATCTTGGAGGTTTGTTTGTTTATTTGTTGATTTAGATCAGCTTGGGAAGTCGATCTGGTGATATTTATAGGATTTGTGGTTGGCTGATGGGAGTTATTTTGCAAGCAGAATTTCTAAGAATTCTACTTTCGGCCTGCTTTTTCTCCAACTTCATTTCCTCCCCTTCCTTCTCTTTTTTCTCTTTTTACTGTTTTTTCTTGCTTTTTTTTTCTTATTTTTTTTGGTTTTTGAGGGAGCCAGGCAGACTAAATTCTTTCTGAATTTCCCCCCCCTGTAATTACTGCTCTTTTTTAAGTTTGAAGAAATTACCCAGCTTTGTGTGCCTTCCCCCTTCTTACTTTTAGAGCTATGTGGTTTGACTCTTTTTTTTCTCTTTCCAAAGTAAAATTACCACCATTTCATGCTATTTAAACAAGCCAATCATACAAAACTGGGAGAGAAGGTGAGGTCCCACAGTTACCCTCCCAATGGAGAATGTCTTAGTTTCAACTTCACAGCCTGTTTCTAAATGATACAAGGGATTTTTTTTAATAAGGATAAAATTCATATTTTATAAGGATAAAATTTATATTTTCCAAGTGGACAGCCTTTCCCACTGGCACTGGGAGGAGTCTTGTGTGCCAGCCTTGGAGAGGACTCTTGGCCAAGGCTGAACCTCCTCATGGTGCTGTTCCTAACAGGGTCTCACTGTGATATTTATCAAATTAGGCTTTTTTAAAATTCTAGATCTAATTTTCTGCCTTGGAGTGTATTTTTCAAATGTTTAATTTTTCATGATTTATCTCAGATTTAAGCTGAACAGTGTCCTTGCATCTCTGCAGTGCTGTTAGTTATGGAGGGACCCAAAGCATTCTTCAAAATTCACCAAAAAAAGGTGTAAAACCAACTCCAAAATGTACAGTTCTGCCCATGGATCACATTACTCCCACTGGAACCCAGATGACTTAGCCATGAGCTGGAGCAGCTCCTCTGGGACCAGCTCCATGCAGATTTAAAGGGCAAAGTTTGAGCCTTGTGAAAGCTTCTTCCAAGAAGTTCTTCCTCACCTGCTCCTCGTGGCTCTGGGATCCACCACCCTGGGGCTGAGGGTAGTCCCACCAGTGCCCTGCCCTCTGAGATGCTCTTGACATCAGTTGGGTTTGTTTTTAAGTTTTCCTTGTGTGTTGGGTCCCAGTTCCAAGAGATGAGCAGGATGATCCATGTGTCTGTCCTGGGCAGCACCGGTGGGACTTGTAGGATTTGTGGGCAGATGGGAGAGACCCCAGTGTGGAGATGGATTCTCCTCCAGGTACAGGCCTGGCTGACTCTTTCCTAGGATACTCTGTAGTACTCAGAGAGCAGGACTGTGCATGTGTGAGAGCTCATGGGGCAGGTGGGATGGGTGGGATGGGCCATCCTGCTGTCTGGTCCTGGTCCTGCTCTGATCAGATGCAGAGATGCTCCCGTGGAGAACCTGCCTTGCAGCATTGCCCCTGCACACATGCTGGGATTTGGACACCCCACTGCCCAGAGCTTGAAGTGTCTCCTGGCTGGTCTTTGCTTTGGCCAAACCCTGCTGAGCTCTACAGCTGTCAGGATGGCCTGGAGGCTCTGCCTCCACACATCTCCGACCAGCACGAAGCCCTGCTCGTGCTGGGGTTGCACAGGCCTGTTTTGGGGTAGATTAAACTGTTTGTGTTCAAGATCAGGTGGTTTCTCAGGTTGTCTCCCATCAGCTGAGTTGTGGTGAGAGAATCATCGAGTCACAGACTGATTTGGGTTGGAAGGGACCTTAAA